>NC_134062.1:5717568-5974560 GCF_965140245.1 Athene noctua | reverse complement strand
ACCCAGCGCGTGGAGAGGCTGCTGGAAGCAATCCTCAGCCCCAGGGTCGTTCTGGCTCCCAGCGAGCCTCCCAGCCCCTCCACCTCCCCTCCACCCGCCTCTTCTTTCGGCTCCGAAAAAGGATCACTCCCTGTTACATAATGGGATGAGCGCCGCATGGATGCGGGTTCTCTTTTACTTAACAATACCTTTTTCGGTCATAGAGCCTTCCTCTCCCCGGCTGCCATTAAACTGACAGTCAGGGGAGACTGATAGTGCCTGGCTCCAGCTATTTCAGCTGCAGAGAAGAGGGGAAAGAGGAGCGTGGTGGGATGCTCCGCACAGAGAACCCATAATCAGCAACAGCGCAGTCACAGCAATCACCATGAGCCCAAGGGAGAAAGTCCCCAAAGGAGAGGGGGATTGGATCTCTGGAGAAGCTGGACTGTGTTCTCGGTGGGTTTTTTGTTGTTTATTCTGCTTTGGGATAAGGGATACTCGGTGCAGAGAGCTAGCAATGTCCACAAAGCCAGCTGCGAGAAGGCTGCAGGAGCAGCACACTACTCACCAAATACAAGCTGGCAGAGGAGTATCCAGCAGCAACCCCCTTCTTTACACCCAAACCACTGACAGGACACCTCCTTTCCACTACCCACCACCTAACCCAGCCACTGATGGGAAGAGGGGACCCTCACCTCCCAAAGAGATGATGCCTAATCGTACTTTGTGACCAGGAACAGTTAGAGTCAGGATGCGTGCCCATCTGCTGCCCCACGTTTGTCTGCCTGTCAGAGACCCTGAATAGCACAAGCTCCCGGAACAGCTTCTGGTATTTTCTCCACCTGTAAAGGGTACCCAGACGCAGTGCCAGCTAGAATGCCAGTGCCAGGGCTGTGCCAGGTCTGGCCGAGCAGCGATCAAGTTGCAGATACTTAAATGGAAGAGAAATATCCCCAAAACCACGCTGTGCCCTCAGATAGGCAGTTGGCAGCAGGTCTGAGCTAGAGACTTCTGGAGCTGCTCAGGACAGCAGTGGCCACCTGGGCCAGCCAGGAGTACAAGAGGTCTCAGCCACCCTTCTGTGTGGATCAGAAACAGGGTGCAATGGCAAGCCAGCACGGAGAGCCCCCCCTTCCCAGTTCTCCTCTGCCACAGAGGCAGGTGCCTGCCTCGTCTTGCATGTCCATCTCCGGCATTGTCTGAACTCTGCTCTCTTGCCAGATCACGGTTTTCAGACAGGCAGACACACTGACTGCTCTCAGGGCAGTATCCTGCTGAGCCCCAGCCCTCCACGTGGGCTTTAGGCTCACTAAAAACCTGCCATCCTTGATTAAAGATGGAGAACCTCTGCCCTAACACTTCTGTTCAGGAGACCAAAGCACTGTCCCAGGAACAGCCTTCTGGGTTGGGGGGGGTGACTCCTCTGAAACAGGGGAGGAAAATGTTCCCTGCAGCAACTCATGAGCAGCACCATCCTCCTGGCAACGGGTTAGTTCACAATGTGCAGCTCCTTCCCCCTGTCCCCTCCACATCTGGACCCGCAGCCTCCTGACTGACCCAGAACAAGAGCAGAGCCAGGGCAGATTTCAGCACAGACACACCCCAGGGGCACAGGGATCATTCAAAAGGTTGTATTTACACCCTGATCATGACTCCAAGAAGCCAAGGGACTTCCCAACACCACCTCCAGACAGAAGTTTGCCTGCAGCACACGTAGGTTCAGCCAGACCTGTCGCAGCGGAGCAAACACATTCATCCTGACGCTGCTCCACCAGCACAACTTGTGGAGCTCCTCCACCTTCCAGAGCCAGGCATGTGCTCTGTGTGTGTATGACAGCTTCTCTAGTGGAAAATACCAACGCCACGTGTCGGTGCTGCAGGCTCCCTGGATGACCGGGACACAGCTTATTAGGAGGTGATGACGTGCCTATTCAAGCTTTCATACCTCTGTGCTTACACACAAGGATCGGGTTCCAGCTCATTCCCCAAGAGACCAAAGCCCATTTTAGAGAAATGGGAGCAACATCCACCTCCTCCCACCCAAGGAAACAGACTGGGAAACGATGGCCAGCAGCCCCTGACCTCAAAGCGCTCCGACAACCTCTGCTGAGGGTCAGCTTAATTTACCAGCTCGGTTATAATGTGCTGCCCTGCACATTCTGACACTGGCTTTGAATGCCTGCGAGAGAAGAAAGGGCACAGGAGTGGGTAAAGCATTGCTCCGAGACTCCTCCTAGCCAAAATCCTTCTGGGAAGGCTTCCCTTTTACTCCAGAGGACCATTTCCTCAGCTAGTGATAGGCACCGACCTACACAAGACGACAGAAATGCTGTCTGTTTGTGTGTCTTGGCCTAGTGCCTCACCACACAGAGGCACTGGCCCCAGAAAAGCTTGGCAAGTACGTACCAGCTGGAAAGGAAGCCTGACCCTAATACATCTGCGGGTCATTGCCCAAGGCACGGGCACCACCGGCCCACCGCAGATCAGAGAGGGGTGCCTCCGCGAGAGCAAAGGCCCTGGCAGGATGCACTGCAAGCTGTTACTTGACAAGTCGCTGTTCCCTGGGCCTGTTTATTCTCCTTTTGTAGAAAAAACAAGCCAAGCTCCTGGGCAGCGAGAGACCAGGAGGCCAACACAAGCCAATATGTCCCTGTAGAGCCAAGGAGCTGGGCACTCTTGCCCTTTCATAAGGCAAGAATCCTCCCATTCCCAGGGCCAGATCCTTTCTTTCCCCTGTTATTAAAGGACAGGAGACTGCCCACTAGAGTTATGTTGCTGCTCACGGGGAAAACAGCTCCTAGTGCAAACCTCTGAGATGTTTACTCTACATACACACAACATCTTCGTTACAGAACCTTGTTGTTTGCTGCAACGGAAAGCATTTATTTGCATTCAGGCTTCATTCAGAGCTGCGTTTTTATCTGCATTCAGAGCTCCATTTCAGACTGCAACTCCAAAGGCAATGCCACCTCGGAGAGCTGTGAGGTTGGTCGCTGAGGCCTTACCTTTGAATGAGGGTCCCAAAGAGCAGGTGGAAGACCTTCTGCATGTTCTCCGTGCACAGCCAGCTCCAGTGATCCATCAGCAGCAGACGAAGCACATCCAGGGCCAGGTCAGCCAATGCTGTCTCAGGGTCTGGCAGGAGGAAGAGGAGGGTCAGATGAAGACAAGTCAGTGCCCAAGCAAACCTGGTGGAAAGCATCATCCAAAACTCACTCTTTTTCCCCACAGCCCCACGTGCTCAGGCTCCTGCCCCAGTCTCTCCCTTTCATTTCCACTTTCATCCAAGCAGGCCCAACCTCCCATCCAAGCCCAGAATGGGGTTGCTCTGATTGCCCAGTTCCTTCTCAGTTAAACGGGGATTATCAAATCCCAGTCCACGCACGGGGATGGCAGTGTGCCCAAAACAGGTGAGAAGGAAGGCAGTGACTGTAGTCAGGAGAAAAGTACATTGCTGAGGACTATTTTCCTGTCTTCACCAACACTTTCCCCTCTTCCAGCGTGCAGTTTTCCAGGCACAAGGCTCCGGTTGGTGTCTGCACGCTGCCATCGTGTGGCAGGTCCAAGTCTCAGCAGCAAGATGGATGAACCACACCTGGATAAACCAGATGAATCAGTTCACACAAAAACCCACACACATGCCCACATATCCCCGGTGACACAGACCTGGGACAGCAAAACCTCTCTCTGATCCTCAGGAGGATGTCAAAGCCGGCAGTGTAAACACATTCTGCTTGCTAGAGAATTATTTTTATGCTGCTTGGCCCCAAAGCATCAGAGCTTATTGATGTACCACAAACCTGAATGAGACAACCATTCCTAGGCCAGAGCCCTGACCCGAGGCTGCCGTGACTGCCCTGTTGGCAGAAGGAGCTCCTGCAGAGCAGCTTCCCCTGCTCTGCCATTCCCTGATGCCTGATCTTTCAACCACTGCCTACGGAGAGCCAACGAGATTGTTCACACGTGATTTACTGCTGGAGATAAAGATGAGAGGGATTCTGGACCCCAGTACCTTCCCTCCTCTTCCTCTCCCTGCTGCGTAGGAGCTGGAGTAATTAACTCCAGGCCATTTCACTTGGAAAAGAGAAGGCATATTTGGTGCCTCTTGCTCTGGGCTATGTGCAAATTACTCCTTGCTTGCTTTGAGACTTAACTTCTCTGTGCAAAAGATGGAGCAGGCTGTTTAGCTCTACCATAACCCCATATAAAGAGCATCCTCAACATGCTCTGTTTACTCCTGTAGCATCCAAGTCCCCTTTCTCAGAGAGCTGCGGGCCAACCTCTTCCAAGAAGTCACCCAGTGAGCAGATACAGACACCAGTTGCCTTTTTAGCCAGCTGCTCCCCAGACTTTCATCCCCCTTACCCTGTCAGACCAGCCTGCCCTGTCGGCTCTGAAGCATCACAGACCTGCAGGCATTTGACATCATTTACGTTAAACTTCCTTAAGAGTTCAGCTAACTTGGCCTGCCTGTATCTCTTGTGCTCTGTGGCCTCCAATTCCAGTCCTGCTCCCCAGCACACCCAAAAGAACTGCAGGCATGTGTTCAAAGATTATAGGCAAAGCTGGTAGCACAGGCTGTTTCAGAGTAACAGACCCATCCTGTCACAAGCACATGCTTTCAGTCACAGCTTGCCAAACTTGAACGACTGGAGTGAAACTTTTGGAAAGTTCCAGCTGATACAGCTCAGCTATTCCAAGAATAAGATTAGAGAACATATTTTTTGTTCACATTCAGGATAATCTCGTAACTGCTCTGAGAGGCCATAGCACCCCTGTGCTTCAGAGGAGGGATCTCTAACCAGAAAAGGAAAATCATTCCTTGAACTGGGATTACATATTTGCTATTCCCACCAAATCTATCCAAACTGAATCTCAAAAGGTCCATGGACATATCAAGGCTAACTTGGAGACTACGAAGAAAACATCATTTGGTCATTTTTCTAAGAGCTTGATTTTTTAACACTGGCGGTTTAAGCAGTGTGTCCTTGAGAAACTTATTTCTGCCATAACTGTACTGAGAACACTAAGGTGAAGATCGACAGTGACACAACTGAGCCAAGACGCAGTTTGCTTCCACTAGCAATAAAGGCCAGAGCAATTGCCTAAGAGGACCGGAAAAACGCAGTTTACTTTCCCTTTAACGAAGGTGCAACAGGCAGGAGACCAGCTCCTCATACTGAAGCTCCTGCAACTGAGCCTGCAGATGTTGGAGCTGCTGCAGTACTGAGGAAGATAAACTGAAGCACTAACAGAGGGGCTGAGCTCACCAGAGTCCGTGTCTGGATGTGTCCCCTGTTCCAGCCCATCCATATCCTCCTGCATGGAGCCTTCCTTCGCTTCTCTGCCTCCCTCGCCTTCGGGAGCTTTGCTGGGGACTGCCTCCAGCAGCTTCTCCTGCTTCTGGATGAAGGACTCCATAGCTGCCAGCGACAGGGTGCCAGAGACCTACAAAAGTACCACAGCAGTGAGCTGCACCCAGCCTGAGCTGATCAGACACACCAGACAGCCCACCACCACCTGGTTTGCACCTTGCTGTGGTTTTACCAGCACAACTACTGCCTCTCTGCAAAAACCTGGCGTGCGGGAAAAGGCTGCAGCAGCCACAACTCTTGTGCACGTGGATTATTCTCAGGCAGCAGCCGAACAGGGTGATGATTCGGATCATGAAAGGACTGTGAGAGGGATCTGAACTTACAGCGCTGCCCTCCCTGATAGAGTACACGATCCTGTCATGCGCTTCGCTCACGCTCAGCACTGGAGCAATTTTACTGGACGAGAACCTCAGCCTGGACCTGAAGAGGAGAAACACACCAGAGTCAAGGTTTCCTCCACAAACTGCGAGTGAGGAGTTTCCCAGCCTCAGCCAAGAACCTGGATCAGCCTCCTCTGTCCAGTGTCACATCCAAGCTAAGCAGTCTGACTAGACCTAAAGTGGTTCAAAAAAAGCATCTGCCCCCAGGATAACTAAGGTGGCAGTAAAACTACACAACAAAAGCTTTAAAGCACTTTTCCTCAACTACACAAGCGCCTAGCCAAGGCTTTCTGACATCCACCTTCTTTGGCAGGTATGGGACACATAAATTTTCAGGCAGATACAGGCATTTCTGCTCAGTAAGGTGTGAGCGTTGCAGCATACACAGGAGAGCATTCAGAAACACCTCTGAGAGGAAACATACCCAGCAGGACTGGGAAATCCAATCGTAAACACACACACACAGAAAGGAGGATACCAAAGGGCGTTTGGAATTGTGGGACAAACTGTAAAATAGCCTGTTTGTCACTAAGGAATGTCCTTTTCAGCCCAGATGCTTCAAAACTTGTACTTTTTTGGTTTGTCTTTTTGTCCAAAGCAGCTTTTTCTAGCAAAACATCTCTTTTCTGGAAAAAAAAAGCCATACTCATGCAGAAACCTTCCCTTCTGTAAGGGAAGAACCACTGATGAGCACAATGAGGCTGGTCACTGCCAGCAACACCAAATAAACACTTGGTGAGCAACATACATGCAGTGACCTTAAACACTACTCCTAAATAAATATTCAGATGTTTGCTGGGCAAGGCAGCATGCCACTGTGTGAAACACGTGGGAAAGGCAGGAGTGAACCTTCAGGTATACAACTTACAGATGTATTTTGCAGTGACTCACCACATATATAGTTCATGTGCATGTTTAAGGGTAAAAAGCAATTTTCCAGCAGCATCAACATCTTTGCTGGCAAGTGCCACTGTCCCATAGGTCCCTCAGGAGGAAACCCACCTTCTGTGAAAAGCTGAGAATTCTTAGAAAATCCTTTATACAAAGAGGAACTCAAATACCCTTGCTCAGTATGTGACAGAGAAAGCAATTTGGCTACAGTACAACAGATTATCCACAACAGGTAAAGCATCAAGTCTTTCCCCACAACGGAGTCGGCTTAGGCACGAAATCCATGTTGTGCATAAAGCATGGGGGAAGCTGGGGGAGCCCTTACTTGTTAGCCTTCTTCCCGTCTGTCTGAGATTTCCCCTCCACTTCAGACTCGCTAAGATCCTCTGTCGGGCTCTGGGGCTCTGACCTGGGGAACGCCGTCTTCAAGGTGTCCACGATGGCATTGACAACAATCTGCAAAAGCCAGCAGTGCCATCAATTATTGAATATATTTCTATTCCTTGAATGTGAATTAAGAGTTTTCAGGCTTGCATTCTCTCTATTTTTCAGGATAAACTCCCCTCAGGCTCTTTGAGATGGACTCCAACTCTTCCTAGCTTTATGGCTTTCTGGGCAAGCTGAGCCCAGCTACACAGAAAGCATTTGAGTTTTTTGGCTACTACCACACAGACACTGAAGCCCAAGAGGCACGTCTAGGTGCAGTTGCAAGTGGCTCAGATAACCAGTTTCCCACTTGTGTACCTTGTCTATCCTGGAGACAACGAAGGGCTTCTTGACGAACGCGATCCTGGCGTCAGTGTTCAGGGCGAGGAACTCCTGTACCTCCTCACTGTTTGCAATCTCAGGAACCGCACACAATTGCTGCAAGGAAAGATGTAACTTTAGGTCTTCTTTGAGTTGACTTCCCAGCTCAATCATGTAAAGTGCTGGGGAATAGATCTGATGTGCTCCACTGTCAGTACAGAGCTGTCCCAAGCACTGCTTTCCAGCTCACAGGGGCACATGAGCAAGCATCTCACCTTCAAGAAAGATTCTAGCAGACTTTTTCTGGCTTCCACTTTATCGCTGTCCATATTTCCGAACGGGAGATCAGGGAACAGTTTCTTTGGGCCTTTGATATCTACAAAGGAAACAAATCCATTAGCAAGCTTGAGAAAACTGCAACAGGTGTGTTAAAATCTTAACGCTCTCATGCTTAAAACTACCGCTACACACTGCCTGGCATCAGCCCAAGATAATATGCCCCTCAAGGCAGGCAACCTGAATTAGACCTCAAATCCATACAGAACTTGCATTCTGCTGGACTTCATATCATCCGTATCCGTGCCTTTGAAGTTCAAAGAAGCAAGAACACCAGTTTAGCACAAGGACTCTAGATCACTCAAAGAGCCCCCAAAATTCTCAACAAAGCAGTTTTCTGGCCAAACCCTCGGATTTGTCAGAACCAAAGAATTATGTAGGAAGAGGCTAAATTTAATGAGGCTTTATACATAAGTAACATTAGAAGAAACATCGTTTTCTTTTTTAAAAAAGCTTATGTTCAACCCATACTAGTCTCCTTTCTTACATGGAGGCAACAGATACATGCAGTCACTGACTTTTCAGGAATTTGCGGAGCTCCGGTTTCTCCTCCAGTCTGGTTTGGAGGTTGAGGAACTCCCGGTAACGGCGGTTCACGGTGTGGTAAGCCATTTGCTGAAGGCTGCCTGCACTCTCACCCTCCAGGGCTGTCTCATACTGAGGAGGAAGGCAACAGACAATAATCCTTACCCCAAAACATTCCTGATGTGCTATGGTCCTCGTCGGCCCCACAGTCCACAGACCCCACAGAGGCCCCATCCAGCGGTTCCTCACACTGACCCTTCCTTGAAGAACAGCAGCTGCACAGCATACAGACCCCTCAGCATGAAAACAAAGGCTACAGCTCTCAACCAGCCCCATGCAACCCTTGGCCACGAGTGGGAACCCCTATCCCGCCCCCAAACAGCCACTGGAAAAGCCACTGTGGCCAATAATCCCCCACTGCCAGACAAAATTGTTGTTGAGCCACACACAGAGCAAGTCCCTGTCTCCAAAACCACATGTGCTCCCTTGTCAGGGCAGAGAAATTGGAAAAGGGGTGACAGACGGGGGAGCCTTTACCTTGACGGTGTACAGGGTGTAGGGGTGGAAGCCAGTCCCGCTGTGCTCTCGGGCAGTGATGGTCCCAGTTATCCGCAGGTTCTGGATGACAACTGGCCCGTCAGGGCTGCTGAGGGGCTCAAAGCTGAAGGTGCTGATGGAAGCCGTTGGGGAGGAGGATGAGAGCAGGGGCAGAGTCTGCCCAGGGTCTGGGGGACTTTGTGGTGGGCCCTCTGCTGCCCCCAAATCTTTCCCCAAGCTGGAAGGCCTCTGCGAGGAGGATTTCTTGGGGACAACTGGGCTTTCCTCTTCCTTCTCCACTGCTGGGTCGATCTGGATGTCAGGGCAGGAGCTCAGCACAAAAGCAGAGGCGGGAAGCAGGCCAGCATCCGAGCTGGTGGCAACGCCCTCCTCCAGGTCCCCCACGCCATCCTCTGAAATGGCTGGTCCCTCCAGCACAGTGGAGGTGTCCTGGAGGGGTTCATCGAGGAACTCCCCCGCGGGTGATGGCACCAGCAGGTCCGTGTCCTGGCCCGCATCAGGCATAGGGGACTCCAGCTCCATACCCTCACAGGGGAAGAGGGAGCCCAGGGCTCGCGGGCGGAGGAAAGGCTCCTCTGTGTGGCACAGCCCACTCGCCATGTCCTCTCCCTCCTCGCCAGCAGCCCCTGCCTCTTGCCTGGGCACCTCCGTGACCCTTGGCGAGGGGGGCAGCCCAGCAGGAGCAGCGTCCGTGTGCACCACGAAGGGCAAGAAATCAGGCACTGGGGGTGCAGGGGGTAACTCCTCACCCCGGGGCTTCTTGGAAAAAGCCCCAATGAGGAGCAGGTTGATCCAGTCAGGATCGGCCATCTTCCTGATGGCTGGCAGCAGCACATTGCAGGCGACCAGCTCCACCACCACAAAACGTCCCGTCCGTGTTTCCAAGTGGGGCCAGGGCACCAGCGCCCGCAGCAGTGTCTCCACAGCAGCCCGGGCATAGCCCACCTCAGCTGCCGGGCTGCGGAGGGCAGGGTGCGGCCCCACCAGCCGGCTGTACTCCTGCCACAGGGTCCGGTTGCCCTCTGGATCGCCCCTCAGGTTCTCACGGGCCTGCAGGTAGCTCTGCAAGTGATGGCCACAGAGGAGGAGAAGGTGGCGTGCCAGGGCTTGGCGGTCCACTCGTCCCATCCTCCGCCTCAGCTCGGCAGCCAGGCCCATCATGGCCTTCTCCACCTCAGCCTCGAAGGCCGGCTCGTTGCTGACGGTGCAGTACCAGGAGGCGACGAAGTCCCGGACCACTTTGTGGACGGTGCTGGCGATCTCCCTCTCCAACCACCCCTTGGCCGCCGGGCAGTGGGGCTGGGGCCGCAGGGAGCTGACAAAACGTTCCAGCCGCAGCCGCCGACCAGGGGGGCTGAGGGCCCGGGGGCCCAGCCAGCCTCCCAGTGCCGCCAGCACCCCGCAGAGCAGCCCCAGTGCTCGCAGGTCGAGCAGCAGCTGCAGGGCCAGCAGCCAGCCCAGAGTGGCCACCAGCACCAGCAGCACCCGATGGAGCCCTGATGGCCCCTGGCCTGGCATGGCGGGGCTGGGCAGGGGCAGCCGCCCCGGAGCTCTACTGGTTGGCTCCTCAATAGCCACCACGGCCTGAATGGCTGGACACTGGGGCCTGTCAAGGCTTAACTGACCGGTCTCCTTCACCGGGCACCGCGGCACAACCGACCGGGCTCCTCACCAGGCACCGGGGCTTGTCGGGGCTCAACCGACCAAAGTTCTTACCAGGCCCCAGGGCCCAAACTACCGGGCCCCTCAGCGGGCACTGGGGCTCACCAGGGCCCAACCGACTGCGCTCCTTTACTGGGCACCGGAGACCAACCGGCCGGGCCCCTCACTGGGCCCGGGGGCTCATCAGGGCCCAACCGCCCGCGCTCCTTCATGGGGCGCCAGGGCCCAACCGACGGGGCTCCTCACCAGGATTCGCTCTGCGGGCAGCGGAGCTCACGCCGCTGCGAGGCACCGGGCCGTACCCTGCCCATACCGACACAGGACCCTCCCCTACCAGACTCACCCCCCCGCCGGGCCGCTCTCGGTGGCGGAGCCTCCCGGGGGCGCCGGCCGCCACTTCCGGCTCCGCTTCCGGTACGTCCCGCGCCGAGGAGAGCGGCCTGGCGGCGGCCTGGCGCCTTCCCGCAGCGCCCCCTGGCGGGCGGCGGGCGCGGGGGGGACTCGGATGCCAAACTTCAAGAAACTTTTCCAAAATTTTTGGCGCGAGGCAGGGCAAAATGTTTCCCTCCCTCCTCCCCAGTTTATTTTTTTTTTTTTTTAATGCATTGTGAAAAGCGTGCAGCCCCCACACTGGGTTTATTCTGTCAGTCTTATGAGCAGCAAAAGTTTATAGCGATGCATTATTCTTACTTATTTTTTATTAATATTTTTTCGCATGCGCTGAAAAAAGGAGCATTGAATTTATTAGGCATGCATTAAAAAACAAAAGTTTGCGTCTCTGCTCTTTAAAAAGAGCCTGGTGGTGGTGAAAACACTCACTCGAGGTGCTGGGTGCCCTGGAAAACACCCGAGTCTAATTAGCCTCGTTAAACATTGCCAGAAAAAAAAAAAAAAAAAAAAAAAAAAGAAGAAAAACGAGAAAAAAAAAAAAGGCATATTGGGGGTCAAACGGGGATGAGGATCATCACCCATAGCCTGCAGCAGATAATTATTTGGGAGCAAAGTGGTGGAGCTGTGGGGAGCAAGGGGCTCTGTGGAGGGGTGGTTCTGGGGTGGTTCCCTGGGAATGGGGTGAGCTCTCGCTCACGGTGTTGGCTTTGGGGTTGTCTTCAGAGGAGTTTAGACTGTAATGTTTTGTGGATGTAAAAAATGCACCTGGGTTTTCTTCTGTTGTGACTAAGGAGGTGGAGAATCCCTGTTAACCTCCATTTTCTCTCTCTAAGGGGCTTCCCAAAGACACTCACGGAGCTGCTGGGGACAGGACACACAAGAGGAGACACAAGGTGGTGGCAGGAACAAGCGCTCTGCAAAAAAAGTCAGAGGAATTTTTAAAATTCTCTCTAAGCTGTGTTGGGGGGGTGGAGGGTGAGGGCAGGGGGCTCCTCCTGCTCTGTCACTGGGGACCTTGCTGGGTGCATCTGGGTCCTGGTGGTTGGAGTGTTGTGGGAAGGTGATGCTGCAAGATTTGTTTGTCCTGGGTGATGCTATTTGTTAACTATGGAAGGGTTGTTTGGGGCTGAGAAACTCCCCTGGCTGCAACGTACAAAACCTGTCAGGGTTTTTCTGTTTCTCTTTTGTGTGTGGTTGCAGCGCTTGAGTTCATTTGAAGAGAAAAAAAAAAAAAACCAAAAAAAACCCCACCAAAAACAGGAGGCAGAGGATGCTCATGTCTGTGGGAGCTGGTGTTGGGTGAATTCAGGTGCTGCAGATGGCGGGGCTGGGGAGCTTGGTGTGAAATTGCTCATTTCTGAGTGAAGAATTTGGCAATATTGTAACAATTGCCCAAAATATGTCAGTTTTGAGAATGTTTTCTCGCTGTGGGTGGGTACAGCAGAAAGATAGAGCAGCAAGAAAAACTTGGTTTAATCAAAACCTTCCTCTTTCAAAAACGATCCTTTTGGGAAAGATTGTTCACAGGGCTCCTTGCAGCCTGAACCCATGGGGAAGCAGAGGCGGGATGCTGGTTTCTGTAGTGGCATCGCTGCACATCCAGGGGCGTTTCTGGGTGTTGGAGCTGTTTGGGTGCAGGGTTGTGCTGTGCCCCTCATTGCCTGGGTGCTCCCACCCCTGCTTCGGTGTGTTATGGTGTAAATACATATGGTAGACAAGCACCAGTACCCGGTACCATATGTTAGATGGGTATGAAGAAATGATAAAGCAGGTCTGATTTTTCTTTTTTTTTTTTTTTCCCAAGCGAGCAAAATGTACGTCTTGCAAATCGTTGCTGCCTCCTAGGCGTGCTCCAAAGTACACGTATGCAAGGGAGAGCTTGAGCTTTTGGGTTAACAAAGCTGAACAGCAGAGCCTGACTTCTGCTCCGGCTCTGAACCTCGAAAAGTTTTACAACCTCCTCCTCCTCCTCTGCTGGAGCTCACCATGCTCACCACATTGCAGTTGCCTCAGTCTTCCCCTCGCCTCCAGCCATCTGCTCTGGTTCCCCTTCCCTCTTCAAGAGAGATTTTGGGGAGGGGAGTTTCTGCAAACTGTTGCATGGGCTGAGCAGCCTTGCCCTTATATTAAGGTGCTGGAGCTGGAGGATGCTGAGCTGCCACAGCGATACCAACACACTTTAATCGTGATGCTGGCAGTGACAAATGTCTCCATTCCCCCACTGGTTTCTTTATTGCAGGTGGGAGGGGGGTGGCAGGGTCCTTCGGCAGGTACTAACTCCTCGACGCCACGTAACTGTGCGGCATAAAGAACCCGCGGGGAGCTATTGTTCCTGAGTTGGGTTGGGAAGCATGGCCAATTAAAAGAGATTAATTTATAACAGGTACGAATGAGGAATCTGACAGCTTATTATTAATGGATAAATGCAGAACAGAGTGCGCGGCGCAAGGAGCAAAGAGCCTTGCTGATCTCGGGAGGCGAGATGCTGTGTACAAACCACTTCCCGCCTGCCCTCGGAGATGAGGCTCCTCCCAAATGGCTGATAGTTGGGATTAAGTCACCTGCCTGAGATGCTTCACCTTTCTCAAGCACCTGGCTTCATTCGGATCACAGATTTCCCCATTTGCAAGCGTAGGGGTAGGACAGGGAAGAATTTCTGGGATCCTTAAATATTTATGCTTGTCTTAGTTAAATAATGCTTTGCTTAAGGGGCCGCTCTTGGGAAGGGGGATACCTCTGCAAAGATGTTTTATGGAAGTTATGGTTGCCTGGAAGTTTTAAAGGGGGTGGATGTAAATGACACAGGAAAAAATGAACTGGCTTGAGTGTGCCATCTCTTAGAGCTCCTCCTCCTTGGAAAAATATCTGCAATTCCCTGTTTTGACAGCAGTTTTCTGTGTGGGAAATAAGATGAGATTCATCTTCTTGCCTTTTGGATGCAAAAGAGGTGATGGCGTGGTAAGGCACTGCCGGAGCAGGCAGCTTCATCCCAGGGCTGCTATCCACCCTCTTTTTGCGGAAAAAAAAGGCAGGAACAGCTTGATTAAGATGAATGGGGAAGGCAGGTCACATAAATCCCACCCTTGATCATTCCCCATAAGGAAACTGGCACTGTTGCCCATGTTGCTGCACTGTTTGGAGGATGACTATCTTACAAATGCAGCACCACAGGGCTTCGGCAGTCGGGTCTGCTTAAATACCAGCATATAAATGGACTTGTTCTTTGAAGTAGGAACTCGGAGGTCAAGTATAGACTTAGACACCTGGCTCTTATTCTGTGGACTTGAAAGAGGGGTGTATGAACCTGTTGGGATGACTTTCATGACTTGAACTCTGACACGAGCTGCAGAGCATCCCAGCACAGCCCTGCAAGGCTGGCCATAAGGTCCTTTAGGTGCCTACACTGAGTACAGGTCTTTCGCAGAGCCTTCCCCTAGTTGTACCCCTCCTTGCCTAGGTATAAAGAGCAGGCTGTCTCCTTACATTTATTCTTCTGGGTGTTTTTCTTGTTTTCTGCCTCCTTGGGAAACAGGGTTATCGATATGGAGACAGTCTGTACAGTGCCTGGAACAAAAAGACCATGGTGGGACCCTAGTTGCTATAGAAATGTAATTTGGAAGGTCCTTTGCCTCCTACATGAGCCGTTAGCTGAACAAACAAGTGTGGTGTTGCTTTTCTGTGATGTTCCACCAGCTTTGAGCTTGGCTTTGCACTTGCTGTCCTGTGATGTTGACTTTGAAGGGGCTCTTGGGCACTGGAAGCTGTTTCTCACATAAATATCCTGAAGCTGGGAGTCTTTCTGCCAGGGATGATAGATGTGATCTACCTGGTCGATTTAGCAGTGCAGCTCTCCACCTGCCAGGGAGCATGAGGCGATGAAAGACGTCATGCTGAGGTGCTTAAGAGTTGGCCAGCCCTTCCCAGCGCCACTTCTCCACTGTACAGGCTACAGATGTCCCTGTGCATCGCTTGTACCTCTTGGGAGGGTCTGTGCTCATGGATGAGTTTGCTATGGAAATCCATTGGTGCAAGAGGGGAAGAGTCTCTTTGTAGCCAGTCCTGAACCTGGGAGGATCTTGAGGTGTGATCAAGTTGCCTGGGTTTGAGGTCAGTCCTGTGTTGGTGAGCTGGGAAGGGGCTGGATAAGTGGTCACAGAATCACAGAATCATTCCGGTTGGAAAAGCCAACTCGGGATCATCGAGTCCAACCATCAGCCTGACTTTACAAAAGTTCTTCCCCTACCCCACATCCGCCCACAGCTCATCCAAACGACCCTTAAACACCCCCAGGGATGGGGACTCCCCCCCTACCTGAGCAGCCTGTTCCACTCTCTGGCCACTTTTTCTGGGAAAATTTTTTTCCTAATGGTCCTCATGCTGTCCAAGGAGACGACCCCCTTGTAGAGGATTTCTGGTGCCTCGTGGTCTGATGAGCATGGATCACCATTGCATCCCAGCTTGTCAGCTGGATTGTGGCTTGGAGACCTCACAGACATGAACCACACTTGATCATATATATTCCTTAAATCCTCCACCCAGCCTATGCCCTGCTAGGAGGCAACATCCCAGCGAAATCTCACACTTGGGTTGATTAACATACTCCTAGCTCATAAATCTAAGAAAGTGGATTTGGGGAAGAACTTTCCTGCCTTCAGTAAAACTTGCCTTTAAATTATTTAACAAGCTTCTTAAGCAACTCAGCCATTTTGCATGGAATTTGTCAAGGCTCCATCAGCTATACACAGTGCAATGTGACAGCCATACTTTTATTATGAGCAGTGTATTAATCTTGGAATAGTGCTATTTGTTTTCCTCTCTTGCTTTTATGGTGCTTAAAAGCATGTATCTTCTCCTGAAAATCAATAACTAAAGCTATGAATAATAAAAAACACTGCAGTGAATGGCTCATAGAGATCCTATGGATGTAAGTTGCAGCAGTAATGACTCTGTTTGCTATCCATTAAGTATGTGAACTCAGAAGAATTATGCAGATTATAATAGCTGTATCAACATAAGTATGTTTTGCTGATAGACTTTCCTGATTGGATCCACGGGATATAAGCCTGCTAATCCCCTGTGCAGAGGACCTGATTATATTAGAGTGTTCTGCAGATAGAAAGTTAAGAAACGATTAAAAAAAAAACAAAACAGCGTTGGCCGGTGTGTGGGGTTTCTCAAAAGCACTCGGGTTGCTGCTGTATTTGGGGTTTTCTTGAAGCAGACGTACATTTTCTCTGTGTCTTCAATGGAAGCCAAGAGCCCAACACTCCAAGCCCTGGTGACAATGCAGACGTGGCTGGTTTATGGACAATAAATGAGATTTGTCCCACACTGAGCCTTAAATGTCCTGGCAGCTTTGCACTGCAATGGCTCAGCCTGAGGCTTGAGTGCGATTTGGTGCTGGGAGGGGACCTCAATCAGTGCGTGCGTGGCGTAGCTTTGCTAATTGCTCACCTGAGTGGCCAACTACCCTCACGCATGCTGCCGGCGTGTGGAATGAGATGCAGGCCTACGGATGCTTTTTTACTCCCCTCCTCGCCTGCAGCTTTCCGGTGATTTGTCGGCTGAAGCGAATAATAGAGCTGCAATGGGAAGGAAAAAAAAAAAAAAACAAAAAACCAAAACCAACACCCTGTAATTAAAATAATCACCTTGCTGTGCACTTGACACAAGGTTAAACGTCATGCAATTTTGTATGTAAAATTTTACGTGGAAGATCTGCTTATTAATATCACCTTGCTAATGCAGCATGTCACCTCAGTAGGACAGTATGCTCTGCAAAGTCTGCTCCACTTTTTATTTTTATAATGCTCAGCTTTCTTGAAGTTGGGGAAATGGAGGCTGTGCCACGGGGAAGCGGTGCATCCTCCTTGCATGGTTTGTCTGTCTAAGCAATATTGCTGCCCTATATAATGACCTAAACGGAACTATTTCCACAGAGCACAGGATGCACGGCCACGTGTAAGTGTCTAAATCCCTCATCCACATGTCCACTAAGTTTCCTTGGTCCCATAATTTCTTGTACTGCTGTGGGTTGTTTGGGCACAAGCTCCTTGGCTCCCCCGTGCCTTTCACATCAATGTTTGGAGAGACTTTGGCAGTTGCTGAAATGAGTGGAGTTTGTTGCGTATTAGGACTCAGCAGAAAAAGATCCCCCAGTCAGCAGAGCTGCATACAAGATTTGAAACATGCTTTTTTTTTTTTTTTTTTTTTTAGAGAGAGAGAAGATGAAAGCACCTTTCCACCAGAATATCTTCCAGCATCTCTGCTCCATGCTGAGTGATGCCTGTGAGGTAGGGGAGAGCAGCATCGCAGCTCTGCGGAGCTTTGGGTATCACAGCGGGGACTCGTTTGCTCTGAACTGAACGTGTCTGGGGTAGCATTTGCGGCAAAACCCCTTTGGTTAGTGGGAGAATTCATACTCAGGATGGGCAGCTTCAGGCTGTCCCTGCCGTGGGTGCGACCTGCAGCCAGCAGGAGCAACCGGAGTGAGATTTTTGTCCTCGCATCTGTCTCCTGGCTAGCACTCAGCTTGAACCTTTCCCTAAAGTGTGGCCGAAAAAGGAAGTTTAGGGCTTGATGGTGGCTCAGAATCCACAGGACAAACACTTATATCTTGAATCCCACTTGGAATGTGAATGCAGTTAATTTTGGTTTCCGGACTGTTGGGGGAACTATAACGAAGGGTGCTGCATGATTATTCTAACATCAGCCATAGGGTTGGCCTTAACTCCCCATACAGATAAAGTGGAAGAAATGGGATGATTTGGGTTAGCATGAGGAATTTATTATCAATGCTGGTTATTTTTTGGTTGGGGAACCCATTCTGCTTCATGCCGTCCAGACTGAGAAGCCGTCGCCTCGTGCAGCAGCCTACCCTACACCAGCTAGCATCTCATTAGCAAATAAAATTGTTATTTTCGGGATAATGCTGTGAGTTAATGTGATGTGCGCATCATGAAACCCCAAACGTGCTGCATGCAGGATCGGGCGAGTTGCAGTGATGAATGTCATGCAAAACTCAGAGGCACTAATTGAAGGTGGTTTCAACAGAATATTCAATTAATGCTCTCTGCGTCGCAGACAGTCTGGAAAAGGCGCTGTTTTCTCCCGAGGATCTGTGTTACTGTGCAACAAACAGATGAAAATGAACCGTTTTACGGCCTTCTAATTGAAAGTCGATGCACCGGTTTTATTAAAATTTTCATGGTGGGGGGAACTGGATGCCTCAAGGGCCCAGTAATGGGATGAATAAGCTCCCTCTTCTGTGCTGCCTTGCATCCAGCCCCAGGCAGAAGCGACTGAAAATAAATGCCTGAGATATCCCTAGTGGGATCTGTGGCCTCAGCATCGCTTCTTGTGTGCGCAGATCCATTTTATTTGTGTCCACTGCACTTTAGACGCGCCCTCGAGAGGAGCCAGGATCCCTGGGAAAAATTGCTTTTATGGCACTGAGTAGGGGACTGTTGGGTGAGGAGAGTGGAAATGTTTTTTCCCATCCCTCTTTGTGGGCAGCAGGCTAGGCTGCTTCTGGCTTTTTCCTTCTTTCTTGGTGCCATTGTGCCAGACACTGGGGAGCTGAAGCTTATTAGTAGGAGGATGGAGCTTCTCTGCTTTGCCCCATGATCATCTCAAGAGCAGGCTGTCCCTTAGCGTGGGGAATGAAATAATTAAATGAACTTTTTCTTTTTTTTCCTGGTCTGGCCTCCTGTTATCCTGCAGCAAACCCTGCTTCTCTGTGTTTTCCAGCCAGTGTTGGCTGCCTGGATAGCTGCATCTCCTCCCAAGCAGCTCTTGAGGGCATGGCCGGAGTGATTTTGTTCCTCCCTCTGTGTTTTTTCTAGCTTCTCTGTTGCCTGACCTATCAATTCCCAAAGCTTATTGGGGTGAAGCTGATATATATGTTAAGCAAAACGCCCAGACCGAGGTGATTGTAATTTTTGGTGCAGCTTCTGGCGCTGTCTGGGTGCTTGGAAGAAGCACGAGGAAGATGCTCTCGGTGCAGCTTCCAAAAACCTGTGCGTTTGCTGGCTGATGCATGGAAGCTGTTAGCTGAGGCCTTCCGTGGCATTGTGTACGGGTACTAATTTATGCTCTTGCATCCAGTGATGATTTAGCTATTTTAAAGCATTATTTATGATGAGTTCCTATACCCATTTTGCCATGGTGATAGTGTTGTGATAATGTGAATTTACAGTTCTTTCTGACAAGAAACCATAAACCAACCGGCTGGATAGTTTTTTGTATTCCTACAGGCCTAATTTGTAACATAAAGCACTTAATAATTGTTATTAATGAACCTGCTGCGGTCGGTCTATAGACCCAGCTGGAAATCACATCTGCTATCAGATTTGCAGCGAAGTCTTGCGAGTTGAGGGGGGCGTGAGCAGCCGACGTGGCCAAGAGGAGACAGCTTCAGCTCGCCAAAAGAAGAGTCCGTGGATCAACGGGAGCTGTATGGTTTTGGGGAGGATCATGGAAAACTTAAAGTCTGAATGGCTGCTGGGTGAGGTAGGAGCATCATAATAAAGAGGAAAAAAAAAAAAAAAAAAAAAAGAAAAAGGAACTGCTGGTTTCTTAGGGACAGGATATTTGGGACAATTAAATGCGTGTTGATAAACAATTGCCAGGGACTTTAGTAAACATCCTCAGGGATTTTCATAGCCATTCCTCACTTGAATGGAAAGCAGCCAAGGTTTTTACAGCCAGCTACTGATTTCTAGCTGGTTCCAGTTTCAGATATCCAACCTGGGATGGAAAGATAACTGATGCTTCTCGTTTTTCCTCACCTCTCCCATCGGGTTGTGTGTGACCTTGAGAAAGGTGTTAAATCTTCCTGTGCCTTGGTTCCTGGCTGAAATAAGGCCATGTTGTAGTCCTCTGGGTTGCAGCCAAAATGGTGTAAAGATACAGGCAGCGCAAGCTTTATTGGCAATATCTTTTATTAAACCTTGCAAATCTTACTCCTGGTAGTCCCTCCTGTTTATTTAGATTTTGGCATATTCACTGACTTGGGGTAACGGGCTCTGATCTGGGTGGAGGTGTCTTCATTACCAGCATGGAAATGACAAATTAGAATATTTTTTTGGAAAGCGTACAGATGCTTTCAAGCAATGATGTCAATAATTAGATGACTTCAGAGGGTTTAATCATCCAAGCATCCCCCAGCTAAGCCCTCATCTCCTGATTCACAGCCCCGTGCGTTGTCCACAGTGGTTGAAATGAGGTAATGCTTTGAAGTATCATGAGCAGATCTTTGCAAGGAGGGTATTTTGCATAATTGGTTTCTGACAAGGCCTAAAATACTATTTAGAGTTACATGGCTGAGTGTTAATTTATGCCTGTACTCCTAAGCGTAACTTTGTTACATGAAAGTGTTATTTATGATGCAAGCTCAGATCTATTGTGTGTTGGTGATAGCGCCGTGATAATGGAGATAGATAACTCGTTGTGGCAAGAAGCTATAAAAGAAATGGGTAGATGTTTCTCCGCAGTTATGGACTTAATTTTTTAATGTGAGATATAGTAGCGATCGTGAGTGATGCGATCGGGTAGTCAATAGGAAGCAGGATGGCAGAGGATGTTGGTTTTTTGGGTTTTTTTCCGAGAAATAGCTTTCTTCTGGAAGATGCTTTTTAGCTCATGCTGAGGCTGATCGCTTCCACCAGCATTTTAAGTGACTTGAAATCAAAATAGTGGGTATTGACTTGTCGCTTCTCTTTGTTTCTCTTAAATATACTTCTCACGTTTAATTAAAGCTTAAATCATATAAAAAATTAATCTTGTATCTTTAATATGATAAAACTGAGCCTAGAAGTGGTGAAACAAATTGTGGTTTTGCTGCAGTCATTTTGATGCTTCCTGGTTAATTCAAGCATTTTCACTTGGTGGAAAAGGTGGGGACTCTATCCTCATCCAAGGCATGACTCTTGAAATACACAGATATTTTTATACCTTCCACCAGAGAAATTCTGTCTTCAGCTGTGAGTGTTGGTGACAATGGCTTTGTTCTGAATGGGAGTGAAACGCTGGGTTTCCAGACTCCTTCAAAACATTACAGGTAGGAACATATCTTGGTTTCGCATTAGCTTACTTATGTCTTACTTGACAAAGCACAACGGGAAACAATTGAGGGAAAACAAGTCTGAGGTTAAGGTTGTTTCAAAACAAAGAATGTAAATACTGGATTTTGAGGAGTATCAAAGCAGGATGATTCAAAGTAGTCGGATGTTATTTTCCCCCCCTCTTCTGTGAAATGAAATTTTCTGCAGAAAAAGACCTGACTCGGCAGAGCGTTGCACTTCCAACAAATCTTATTTCTCTGACGGAAAGCGGTTTCATCCCAGCTTTTTCCACTCAGACCTGCAACTTACCCTTTCCCGGGCCAGATTTATTCCTTCGCTCAACGTGTTTCCTTGTAATCGAGATAGCCCCAAAGCTCTGGGAAAGGAATCAAAACAGCTCTGGGTACTTCAAAGGCTGGAAGTCACTCTAGCACATCGTGTTAGATGTCCTGCGACAACTAATCCAGTGTGTGATGTGACCCCTTTCCAGGTGTCCCTGCCTCTCTCAAAGACCTTGAAAAGAGTCCTGATAGACTGAACTCGACTTCTGCTTAAATCAGCTGCCTATGATACTTTCCCTGTGAAAATGCAGGGGACTGCGGAATATGAAAGACTCACGAGCCAGATGAAATGAGAAACAAGGGGAAAGCAAGCAACACACACGGGCAGGCAACATGTTAGCAAGATGGAAAGAGTAAATGCTTTACTGCAAACAATAAAAGCCAATATGAAGCTATCACGCTGGACATAAAGCTAACAATTTACCAACAGCCCTGTGGCATTAAATCATGGTTGAGGTCAATCTGAATATAAGGAGTGCTGATGTGTGGACTGTGTAGGCAGCTCCTTGGGATGGGGGAGGAAAGATGTTTACATGAGCAGGAAGGTCCATGAGCTGTTAGAGAGGGGTTTACCGGCTAAATATGTGCGGAACTGAGGCTCATCTCGGTTGGGTCCATAAAAGGCAGATCATTGGCTTCATGGGACAGCCTGGAGAATGCAGTGAAACTGCTTGTTCTTGGCTTCCCCACAGGCTTTCCTGCATATTCATAATTTCCTGGGAGCTACTCGTGGGAGTAAAACTGCATCTGTGCTTTAGTGTATTGAGGATTAGAGTAATGCCTGGAGGAAATGGAAAAAATCTATTGTTTGGTCTTGAAATCTCATCGCTAAGTGATGCAGAGGATGCTTGTTAATATTCTCTCTGAAGGCTGTTCATGATGATTCTTCACTTTTCACATCGCATTTAAAAAATTTTCTTTAAACTGCTATCACTTAAAATCTTCTTAGCAATTATGGTTGTTTAAAAAAAAAAAAAACCTTAAAGAAAATCCCCAAGGTCAAAGCAGTCTCATCTTTATATGGATTGCAATAAATTACTTCAAGTCTATTCATAGCATAGGGAAGACCTTTTTATGTAGAAAGGATCATTATAGAGTTGCCAGGTCGTTAATTACATTGGGTTCTTCTACTTGCTATGTGAGTCATTTCCATGAAGCAGCTAAGATCATGGTGAGAGATAATGCAGTAAAAAGTGCATTAAAATGCTTGAAATGTCCTTTTGCTCATATCTGTACATCAGTCAGAACGACAACTGATTCAAAAAGGGCACTGCCAATTTAAATCAATAAACTTTTACTGGTGTGGCTGTGGCCTGTATAGATATTTTGAGTCAAGGCAGGGGGCTGGTAGCATGCTCTATGTTGATGCCTAGAAGTATTAAAGTTTAATAGACTCTCCAGTTCCATTCTGGCTGCCTGTCATGTTGGTGCAAATCCAGAGTCGCTCCATCGCAGTCAATGGAGGGATGCAGGTGCGAGAGCAGAATCTGGCCCTCTGTGCCTTATTTACCACTCCAACCACCTGCTTTAGGAGATAAAGCAGCTGCTATCTTTCTAGCTTTAAATGTGACATTCAGCCAGTTATATGCCTGGTCCCCTCATCACTTTAGATGCTTGTTGATTTTTCTTAAATGTCAGAAGAGTGTTTAAACTTCATTTGAATTCGGCTGCCAAGCGTCGGTGGCAGCGCTGTCACCTCCCGCGCGGCTCTCCCACGAGGTCTGTCTGCCGTGCGCAGGAGTCCTCTTGGCGTGTGGTTGTCTATTAAAACGCTGAGGTGGGGGGGATATTAGCCCTCTCCTTTGCCTCCAGGGAGATTTTTTTTTTTTTTCCCTGCAATTTACCTCCCTTAATGCTACCTCTTTTCACTGGCATTGGCATGTGGCTGGGGGTGGGCTGTTCTCACCCCGTTTTCCTTCCATCCCGTGATGGCCAGAGAGGGGATCAGTAAATAAGTGCAGCTTGGCTTTTTCTAAGGTGTGTGATTTTAAAAGGGTTGCCAAAATATTTATTTTGCAAGGGAAGACTGAGCCCCTTTTTGTCTATGTTTTTCTTCTCAAGCTCCATCAGACTAATTCAGTGGTGGGGAACTGCCCGCGTTTTCAAATTGAGACACAGTCCTTGTCCTCCACTGACCTTGGCAGTGATGGCATCAGGAGGAAGAGGAGGCTTCATCTTCTGTTCTTGCTTTCCAAAGGGATCCCTTGGGGGGGGGGGGGGGGGGGGAGGGAGTAAAAGGAGAGCTCTTGGAAGTTCTCAGCTCTGTCTCTGCCCACTCTCTGTTCAAGTTAGGTGTCCCTTGAGAAGCCTGTGCGGGAAGGCAGGCTGTCAGGAGGAGATGACTTCATTCTGGTTGGTGTGAGAAAGAAACAGCAGCTTGTCCAAGCAGCTCCAAAGGGCAGTGTCGGACCACGGGGCTGCAAGGCAAATCCATTCTGGCTCCATCCATTCCATTTTGGCTCCCTTGGGAAGGGTTGTGTAAGGTGGCTTCAGGTGAACCCAGGCAGATCTCCACCAGCCCTGAGCAAGGTGAGCTGTGGCTGGGAAGGCAATCCATCCCAAGCCATGCTCTCCCAGGGTCTTTCAGCCCCAGTGGCTTCCTGAACCCTCAGTAGTGGGTCCAGGAGAAGTTTCCTCTGCATGGAAAGGACGTTATCATCACCAACATGACTATCTAGAACAGTTGATGCTTAAGATTATTGAGGTCTTCAAAACACAGAGCTGATCAGTAGCTGCTGTAAATCATCATTGCTTTGTAGGCTTAAAGCTTTCTATCAGCAGAACACCTCAAAGCTGGAAAATGGGTTTTTTTGAAAAGTTGTGGAGACTGACGTGGGTTGTGAGTAAGGGGAGGAGGAGGAAGCGTGGTGCATGGCTGCAGCGTACTGGCCACTACTACTGTGCAGGTTGAGCAGCATTTATAGCAGCACTGAAGTGCCTGGACCTGAGCTCTGCTCTCCACTCTTGAAAGGGGGCAGGGTGGCCGTGGGGCAGGCACAAATGTGCTGTGTCTAATCATGGGCTCAAAGCCTTTGCTATCAAACCTTCAGCTTTTCACAGTCTAATTACAACTTGCCTGGTGCATTGGTTACGATGAGCAATGAAGATATAATCACTGCTGTTATTTGTCCTTCCCGGCTCCAGCTGTTAAAACAATTCCTCCTTCATAGCCCAGCCAATTTCATGGCTCTAATGTGTCCCCACCGCTCCCAGCCCACTCCCGAATCCCGCGCGTGAGGAGCGATGCACCAGAATCTCCATGAAAGCAGCCTATTTCCTGCATGAAGCCCGTGAAATTGGGGAAGATAATATTTTCAGAGCTGCTGGTACCCTGATTGCATGTTTGTTTGAAATGACAGTTTATGTTGTCTCTCTCTTTCATTAGGGAGGTTCAGCGATCGCGATGTTATTAACTAACAACAGCACTCACTGCATATAAACATGATTCCGCAGAGACACTCCAAGGAGCACTTGAAGGCAGAGGGGAGGGAGATGGAGAAGGAAGAGATGTGATGTTTCTTGCCTTTTTTTTTTTTTTTTTTTCCAGAGGAGGGAAGGTTTGGAAGAGATTTTTAACTATATTAGAAACTCAGAAGTGTTTCATTTCATACTGAATCCCCTGACAGGGAAGGGGAAGCGTAGCACTGACTCTCTGGTGTAAGATGTCTGAAGTTCCCACGATGCTGGGCTCTGCCGGGGCTTGAGAACTTCCAGTGTGCCAGTAAACTGCTTTCTGTATAGATCAGTGTTTTAAAGGTGGGTCTGAAACAAAACCTTCCATCTCCAAAGGTCTGCCATCTGCTGGCAGGGCACAGGCTCGATCAGCCCCCCATGCTCTGAGGGTGGGAGATGGGGGTCTTCTGTTTCCCTAGTAGATCCTTTCCAGCATCAGTCATCCTACAAAGGGGGCCGAGCTGCACCTAGTGAGATGCAAGGTGCCCTGATGCAGATGCATCTGCCTCCCAGTGTTGGCAACATCTCCTGAAGCTGGTCCTTCCTCCACCTAATACCTCTCACAGCTCCACCTCTGCACCAGGCAAATGCTGTCGCTTCATTAACAGACCGTGAGTCCATCCCAAGCTGTCACCAGCTGAAGCCTCACCACTGGCCCTGTGAATCCCCTGTGCCAGGGCTGCTTTGTGTGGCCTCCGCAGGCTTCTCTTGATGCCGTTTTAAAACAGGAATCAGTATGGACTAATAAAACTATTTCTTGGGTGGGGAGAAAAGGAGGAGGACCTTTCATATTTTATAAGATAAGGACATTGTTGGATGCTGGGTTGCTGGAGTTTTTATGGACACAAGCTTCTGCAGATAAACACCCCCTCCAAAATATCAGCCAAATCCAGAAGCTGTAGCTTTCCAGGGATGCCTCAAAAGCTCCCTGCCCCAAAACACTTGCTCTGCAACCTAGGGGCAGTTGGGCTGCAAGAACACCATCTTCCCCAGGGTCTGTTGGCACCATGGGCTCCATGCTAAAAAATAACATTGTCCGGGGACTGGAGGCTGATAGCAAGGGTCAAAGAAAAGTGCTCAGCTATGACAGTTGCCCTTGAGAGACAGCCCTTGCTGGGGTGACAAAGTGGTGGGAGCTGTGGCTGTTGCATCTCTTGCTGGGATCACTGAGAAAACAGAGGAGACGGTTATAGTGTCAGGACTGGGGCTGGTTGGAGGGTTTTGCCCTTATATCTCTCCTGTCTGTGTGATGGAGGAATAAGATGAATCAGTTTGGCGTGTGCATCAGCACCCAACCTGCATCGCGGATGAGCTGCAGATTTCCCATGCTGCCGGCGCTGCCTCTTATTAAACATAAATAGCTGTGAAACGGACTGGGGGGGGGGGCTGGTATCTACCCTGAGGTATGGAGCTTGCTTTAAATGGAGCCAGCAAAGTTGCTTACAGCCAAGACTGCCCATTATAAGATCCTGTTTGCAGCAAGTTAACTCTCTGCCAAGCGATAATTGTTCAGGCTAAAAATTTCCATGCTGCAAGTCTGCCTCGGGCTATATGAAATTGGGGGAGAGGGGATGGCTTTTTGTCTGTGTGTTTTTTTTTGAGTTTTTGGTTTTTTAGAAAGTAACTTAACAACGGAGCTGAAGAGATCCCTTCTCTCCATGAGATGGAGGCAGAGACTTGGAGTTTGGCAGGGGGATGCGAACGCTGTGCAGATGCCGAGATTCAGCGGTGGGTAAGAGCAGGGAGAGGAGCGATGGGTCTAGTGAGAGATAACTGTCTATTTTCATTACTACTGACTCGTAAACAGGAGGCTCTGCTGTGGCTCTAATAGCTGCCGTCTTGTTCGTCCCCGTATGGGCTGGTTGGTTAATGTGGTTCTCCTGGCTAGATAGAGAAAATGTTCACGAGAGATTGTTAAAGGAGCTTGATTAAAGGTATAGCAATTTAGGAAATAGCAGAAGGCTTCTCATTCAGCCTTAATTTGGCCATTTGCATGGGTTGGTTCACTGTGATTGTTTTGAATGATGTAATTGGGTGTTATTTTCTCTATGGGAGCGTTTTATCTATTGCGAGGAAGTGCTAGCTACAGCGCAAACATCCCTCCCGGGGTTCTGGTTTGTCTGTGTCTTGCCTGCAGGAATAAACATCAACAAAAGACAGGAGAGGCTGGAGATGCCCTTGGATGCTGGTTTCCAGCAACCTGTGGGTTAGGGACTTTGAGCTAAATGTGGGAGATTATGCTCCTGTTCCAAAACCTTTCTCTTCCTGAATTTGATCTCTTACTGACCTTGCCCACACTTCTGCCTTTCACAGCATCTCGTTGCAACAAGTTTGAGCTCTGTGTGTGTGTGTGTGTGCACGCGTAGAGAAAACACCGGCTTTGGTTTTGCATTTGAAGCCTGCCAAAAGCCAGCGTCTGAACTTCTGAGCTGCTCATCCCCCGTGGCGCTAGTGGAGAAAGCCAGTGAGCTGCATCTTTTCCCCCCTGCTCGGGGAGGGCTGTTGGGCTGGGGTGGTACCCGAGGCCCCCTCCCCAAAGGCGAGGCGGTGGGCTGGCGCTGCTTTGGCGGAGCTGGGTGGTGTGAATGCCTCCCTGCGTGTGCCAGCTGATTAGAAAGCAGAAGAATGGCAAGAGAAAATGAAAATGGGAAGGAGCTTGACAGCCCATGGAGAGGTATTTCAGCTGCAACACAAAACATTTGGTGGTAATTATAGAATAACCTTCATTTAAATGCAAATAAGCCTGTAATTAAGATAAGGGCTCTGTCATTTGCCAGTATTCCTCCTTCCCTCCCTTGCCAGCCATGGGTTTTGAGATGTTCTCCATCTCACTGTGGCGCTGCCTGTTTGTCTGAGGGCTCCTATGGCGAGGGGTGGTGACATGAGCAATAAAGGAGGCAACTTCTGGTGCACTTTGAGCCCATCCCAGCCAAGCAGAGGAATCTGAGATGGGACTACATGTCCTGCTTGGACCATGTGGCTGACAGCTTCAACTAAAACTGTCACTCCAAAGGCTTTCTAACTCTCTGAGTCTTGAAAACTGGATTTGGGCCATGCTTGGATGTCACTGAGATGCAGACCTTCTCCACAGGCCGTGCTGGAGTCTGTGCTGGGGTTGTGATGCTTGGCGGAGGCTGAAGGAGCAGAGCTGCTCTGCCATGTCCTGCTGCATCTGGGAAGAGCTTGGGGGATGAGCTTGGAGCCTGGTTCAAATCAAGGCCAGGGTGGTCCACAGTTCCCATGACAAAGATGAAGTGCAAGTTCTGGAGAGTAATTCCAGCCTTGCTTGTTGCTAGGACTTTCAGGAGACTGGTTTTTGCTGGGACAAAAAGATGTCACCCTTGGCCTTAGCCACTCAGAACTGCGTAAACACAGGTTGGTAGGTTGAGTTGGAGTGAACTGCATGTGTGTGTCCACACAGGACTGGTGGACAGGGTGTGATAATGGAATAACAACATTTAAGCACTCTGGCCTGGGAGCATCAGTGTCACGGCACTGAAAAAACACAGCTGATGACTTGGAACGCTTGGAAATATCAGAGTATGGGGAGGCAGCTCCTGCCACTGCTCGCTGGGAGCACTTGCACAGGCAGCAGCTGGGCTTGCACCAGGTCTCCTTGCTGGGGAGGAAAACCAGAGCACTGGAAACAGCCATTGCTGGAAAGGTTAGCCAGCAACCTTTGCTTAAACTGTCTCAATCTGTATGAAATGTTATCTCTCTGCCTGACTAAAGATATGTGAGCCGAGGGAGCAGAGATGCTCCCAGATTGTATTTATCTAGCCCTTTGAAAGGGCGTTTGAGGAATTAACTCGGCAGCTTAGGAGAACTTTAATGTTTCGATAAGTGGCTGGTGCTGCATCTCCACCTGCCGCAGCGTGACACCTGCGATGGAGCATCTCTGTAGCAGACGTGGCCCGGTTAAGAGGAGGTAAACTCCTCATCCCAGTTGTGCAAAAGCTGCCAAACTTCCTAGTACCACTGGTGCCCCTTCCTTCCCGCTCTTCCACTCCCATCCTGCCGGGGGCAGGCAATGCTGTCTGGATCCATCCCTCGGAGCTGGGAGTGGGTGATGCTCAGGCTGAACCGCCTTCCCCGAGCCCATCTGCATTTCAGATTGCCATGTAAGTGGTGCCTGGTATATTCATGTATTCCCTTTTTCTCCTCCTTCCTTCTCTGGAGGCTTCTGCAGGTGTCGGGGGGAGGAGGAAAGGCAGGCTGAGAGCCTGTTGCAGTGGAAGTGGAGGTGACTCCAGCCTGCTCCAGGAGCAGGGTCTGGGGTGCTTTCTTGTGATGATGGTGGGATTTGGGAGTTACAGAGCTGCGACTTGGCAGCAGCAAGACTTTCCTGTTCAGTAACTCGTGGGGATGGAGACAAGAAGGCAACCAGAAGCAGTTGGAATAGACGGTGGTGTAGATACTTTCCTCTGGATTTCTCTAATAACTGATCTGCAGGGGAGAGCAGAAGACCTTGTCATCTCTAAGATGCAATGCTAAAGACGTCACATTTCTCTTAAATACTGGCAGCGGGATTTGCTCATGAGACTGCTGAGCTGAGCAAGGGAGGTGGGAGAGGCAGGGGAGGAACAGAAATTTGCAGCCTGCTGGCCTGAATGATTTCTGTGCTCCCAGCAAGGTCCAACTGGTCTCCATCCCAAGAGAGAGCGTGGGGGAGTGTAATGGTACAATTAAACAGCGAGACACATCAGCAGGCCCTCAGGCTGCTCAGGAAACAGTCCAAAGGAGGAAAAAAGGAAAGAGCAATTTTCTGGTGAAAGTATTCTTGAATATACAAAGAATATGTCAATATAACTCTGCTTTTAATATTTGATACTGGCCTATAAATAATTCACCTAAATGTACAGCCAGCTTGGTGACCTCTGAAGCAGTTTTGCACGCAGCGGGGGACCAGAGAGCGCATGGACTCGGGATAAATGCTTTAGAATGGGAAAGGGGACAAAGAAGCCCCGGGGGAACCCACGGGGGAAGAGTCCCCGTGCTCTCTTCCCGCTGCCCACGAGGTGGCAGACGGTGCCCACGCAGGCACCTGCGCTTGAGCACCCACCTCACCTTGGTCCAGGCTGCCGGACTTGCCCAAAACTCAGCACTTGGGGCTCTTTTAGCGCACGTGAAGTCATGAGTTGCTGTTGCATCCCCAAAGGTGTGAGAAGCTGAAGAAGCTCAGCACTTTGGTCCCCTGTAGACGGGGAGGAGGGGATAGGATTACTTCTAGGAGCTAGACTTGCTGCTTGGGGAGGCCAAGCTCCTCAGAGGTGGCTCCTCAACTGAAATGCCTGTGCTTGGGATCTTCCCAGAGACAGAAAGGACCCTCCATCAGCTTATTTTCTGTAAGACGGAGCTAGGCTGGCTGATGGACACACTCAGGAACGCTAACGAGGAGCCTTTAATGTGGGGATGGACATGGGCGGGGAGCCCTGCTCCCCTGGGGAGGCACTGCCTGCAGTGCTGGGGGGATTTCCCATCATTAGCCGTCGGATTGCGCTCCCAGGCTGCACCGAGGTCTTGGTGTCAGGCTCCTGATGCTTTATTGATTACTGCTACTTGTAACACTTCATTTTCTCCATTTCCTCCAAATCCAAGCAGCTGGCACGTTTCTTTTCTCTCTCCTCCTGGCCCCTCTGAAATCACTTTGAAGGTTTATTTGTGATTTCCTACGTGTTAAATCTGTATTGAAGTTGAAAAGAGTCGTGAAAGGATTCAACCCCGTACCTGCCTGCAGAGGGGATGCAGGCAGGCTCTGCCCGTGGCGCGGGGGGTCCGCAGCCGCCTCACCCAGGGGATATTTGGGTCTGCAAGGTTTGCAGTGGGAAGGGTGCGAGTTAGTGCTCCCTCTCAGTGCGTTGGGGATGCCACCTCATCCCTGCCTCCCTCACCCATGCCAAAACCAGCAAAGGAGGCCACTGTCCCCCGTGCTGCCACAGCACGGCAGAGGGCAGCAAGCCCCTGCTAAGCCAGCCTGTCCCGGTCCCCCGTCCCCCCCCCGGCATTGCCCCTCTTGCTACAATAGTTCATGTGCTACAAACAGGCCCAATTACAGTATTGATCTCCTACACGCTGGGAGCTGATGGTAGGTCCCTCCCCAGCTGGCTTGGTAAACAGAGCTCTCCATCAGCAGGCACTTCATGAATGTCACAGAGCAAGTTTCTCATCATCCTCCCGTGGCCGTAGCGGGCAGACTAAGGAAAAGGTGAACCATCTTGTGAGAAGTAGGAAGAAATTGGGTCACCCTTCCCCAGCATTTTCTGTGGACCTAAAACTGGATTGCCCATACAAACCTCATGAAGTTCAACAAGGCCAAGTGCAAGGTCCTGCCCATGGGTCGGGCACAAACACAGGCTGGGTGAGGAGGAGATGGAGAGCAGCCCCGAGGAGAAGGACTTGGGGGTGTTAGTGGGTGGAAAACTGACTGTGAGCCAGCACCGTGGGCTGGCAGCCCAGAAAGGCCCCTGTGTGCTCGGCTGCACCCAGAGCAGGGTGGGCAGCAGGGCCAGGGGGGGGATTCTCCCCTCTGCTCCGCTCTGGGAGACCCCCCTGCAGGGCTGGGTCCAGCTCTGGGGCACCAACAGCAGAAGGACACGGACCTGCTCGAGCGGGGCCGGAGGAGGCCACGAGGATGCTCGGGGGGCTGGAGCCCCCCTGTGAGGACAGGCTGGGGGAGTTGGGGGGTTCAGCTGGAGAAGAGAAGGCTCCGGGGAGACCTTAGAGCGGCCCCCCAGGGCTGAAAGGGGCTGCAGGAAAGGGGGGAGGGACTCTGGATCAGGGGGTGTGGGGATAGGACAAGGGGTGATGGTTTTAAACTGAAAGAGGGGAGATTTAGATTAAATATAAGGAAGAAATTCTTCCCTGTGAGGGTGGTGAGGCCCTGGCCCAGGTTGCCCAGAGCAGCTGTGGCTGCCCCCTCCCTGGCAGGGTTCAAGGCCAGGTTGGACGGGGCTTTGGGCAACCTGGGCTGGTGGAAGGTGGCCCTGCCTGGGGCAGGGGGTTGGACCTTGATGGTCTTTAAGGTCGCTTGCATATGGGGGGCTGCAAGATTACAAGCAGTGGGTGGACAATGGTGTCCCAGTTATGCTATGGGTTGGTGACTTGTTGATGGTACTTTATGGGGATTCCCATTTTCCATGGGTTACGTAAAAGTGTTGCTAAGAAAAATGAGTACTGCCCACCAGAGAAATCCTTCCTGGAGAGGTGGGAGAGCTGATCCTTGCTGTGGTTTAGGAGGAAACATGTTCAGGATTTCCTGTAATGAAGTCAGTATGGGTTACTGGGGGTGCAAAACCAGGATGTGGTCTGTGGTCCAAGTTGGGGGATCCAGCTTGTTTTGCCTTGGGTCGTGTACTAAAAATGAAATTGCTTGCTCTGGCCTGAAAGGATTTCATTACTGTGAATCTCATGTTTGCTTTTATTCTGGTGAGGACGGGGAGAACACTGAAGGCTGGTTTGGTGTGGTGTTTGCCAGCCTTTATTGCTTTCATGGCTGGGCCAAAATAAACCATGACTTGCAAAGCCCTGTCTGCATGGCAGGTCCTCGAGGGCCGGAGAATTGAAAATCTTTCCTGGAGCGCTTGAAGTTCGGAGTAGACATGACTAGACGATGTGATGTATAATGATGGGTCATGAGTGGATGAGACCTGCATTTTTTTTTTTTCTTGTCTGGTAATGCAATGTACTGTATGCAAGGCCTTTACTGTGCAAAACCCCTGCAGCATATGGTGCATATTAATTTGCCAAGTCTCTAACTGGAAAGCCCCCCCATGACTGGAACCCAGCTCAGGAGGGTGCTGCTGTCTCTGCAAGCCTAGGGCAAGTGATTTTTTTCGCATTTTACCTATCTAGTCACCCTGTGCTGCTGATACGAGTAAAAATTATGAGTGCGCAGTGTTTGCTTTAAAGCAGTTTCCTTGTACAGGTAGTCCTGCAGGAAAGCTGCCTCCCTGCTCTGTCCCCGTGCGAGGACACTGCTCGCACTGCGAGTGGAGGTTTCAGAGGTAGTGTCCAAGCTCCCATGGAGCTGATCACATCGCACTGGCTGGGCACCATAGCCGATGAAAGCTGTGTCCATCAAGAAATGGAGTCCAGAGCATTGTTTTTACTGGCTTGAATTAGAAACGTTACAGAACGGCCCAGGCGCATCCTGCTCTCCTTGGGGTGAGATGCTTGAGGAACAGAGAGGAGGGTGTTTTGCCATGACTTGGCAGTGCAGGATGAGTTGGTACCTGCTGGTGGAAGCAGCCTCATGTCCCTGAGCTGTTAATACCCATTATCTGAGTGTTTTCACACAAGATGATAAGGACAATCAGGGAAAGGGACAGAAAAGCCCTTGATTTCATCTTCTAGATGTGCTCTTGCATTGGCTGAATTAAGCAGTCCCAAGCTTGGCTGTGCAGTCCTGCTTGAACATGTCATCCTCATCTGGAATGGGTTGAATTGACCTTAGCATGGCTCCTGATATGTGTCTGGCTTAAATTATTACTGAGCAACTGTGGGAAATTTGTCACAGTAGGAGTGAAATGCAATGGGTGACACTATACATTCATGTTTGCTTGGTAATGAGGTTCTACTCAAGCTCCTTTTGGGTAGGAGGATGCTGGTGGTCTTATATAAAGCATGTGGTTCTCTACCTACCATGAGGTGCAGAAGACTATTCTCTGACTTTGCAAGCTCCTTGAGTAACAACAGTAGGAGCAACCCAACGGGACAGCTCTTTTTTTTTTTTTTTTTTTTTTTTTGAGGGATTTACCAGGAAGGCTAGGAAGCAAGAAGGATTTAAAACCCTATTTGTTTTTGTCTGGTGTTGCAATTTGCAGCCAAATCATGAGACTTGTATGCCGAGAGAAATCCATAGTTGCCATAACAACCAACAAACTATAATTAGTCAAAGACGTGAGGAGAGGGGTCCAAAGAACAAATGGAGAAAGGAGCCGTTCTTCAAGGGATGCCAATAGAGATCAGAAAGCCTGGTCACAAGCGTGTTACGGGAGAACTAATCTCTCCAGAACCCATTTTGTCTTTAGGCCTCCAGTGGAGTTGTTTGAAGCTGTATAAACTCTGGATTTTCTGATGTTTTCACTTCTAGAGGACAGAAGGATTAGAAACACCCCATGCATTGAGGCTGTTGCTTTTCAGGCTGTTGCTTTTGAGGCATGATTGGGTTGCACTGGTGGAGCTGTGTAGACTGATAAAGGGGTTGCAGAGTTTTTTCTTGACCTGGAGAGGTGAGGTGTAGGATGGGAGGAAGAGCAGAGCTTGAGGAACCAGGCTGAGCGGCAGAAAGGACTCCTTTAGCTTGGCAGAAAGATGAAGTTTTAACACTGCTGAGTAACCAAAATGCATGTTTCTGCATTACAAATCAGACAAAACTCACCGTATCACCAACAGCAAAGCATTATCCACAGCATTTCAAGCAGTTGAGGGAATGCGTGTTGGAATGGTTGAAACAAAGTGGACATGGGTATGGGAGGAAGGCACAGCCCATCCTCTGCAGCCACATATGCAGCAAAGTGCATCCCACTCTCTTACACAGGGTTGAGTTTGCAAGAGGGGATGTGTCTGTAGCTCCTTTTTTTTTCTCGTGCGGCTGTTGGCTTGTCCAGAGAGGCTGCAGGTCTTGGGGCTGTTGGTGCTTGTGTTTGGTGTTACCTGCTCTGAGAGTCAGCTCAGTTGTCCTCCTGTGACTGAGGCGATGGGGACCCCATTCTCGCTGGCTGCTGCAGTTGCACCATCCTCTTGCTGAAATTGGGTTCAGTTATCCCTGTTTCTCCGGGGAGGTGGACTGGGGTCCGTCAGGGCTGGTGGGCTTCCTGGGCTCTGCTCTGCTCTTCCACTGCAGGCTCCCACAGGCTCGTGCCCTTGGCTTTCCTAAAAACGGCTTCTCCACTTTGGTTTTGCTCACTTGGGACTTTGCTGTCATTAAGACTGAAAATTGTTACCAACGTTACAAAAAGCAGTAGCAAAAACTGCGTTTAGCAGCAGAAAACAATCTAGTGGCAAGTTAGGTCAGGATTAGCAGAGATGTCCTTTCACGGGCCCTGGGACAGAAATCCATGGTTGGTTTTTTGGGTTTTATTTGCAGCCTGGCCTGGTACGGGCCACTCTGCTATTCGGTGTCCCAGTTCTGCAGAGGGAGTGCTAGCAATAAAACCACATGTCATGTGGGGAAAGATAATTAGTTCAATCATGACCCCGAGCAGCGCTGCCCCGACTCTCTGCCCTCTTACCCCTTCACTTGCTCATTTCTGAGGAGGCTGTTCTCATACATATAGGGGCGAGAGCAAGGCAGGCAGCATCCACGTGGAAAAAGTCATGCTAGCATGAAAAAAATACCCATGAAACACCTCACAGACAATATAGAACAAAAAAAAAAAATTATAATATGTCTAGAATACAATAGAAGCAAAATCTCCTGGCAGCAAACATTCATGCACTTGACTGCCAAGAAAAAAGGACCTTACAGAAGATGAGACATGAAAGGGATCCCTGCACAAAAACTAAAAGTCGGAACACAATAGTATATATTTCAGGCATATGAAAAGGAAGTGCGACAGTAATACTAAGGAGACAAGATACTCTAACAGAACCGGGAGCTGAGGAGAGAAGAAACTCAATCAGCAGTGACACAGGAGGCTTGGAGAAGGCAGCTCTTTGAATGAATCGGAGTCCTTTTTTTTTTTAAAAAAAAAGGCAATCCTGCTTATTTATTTTTTTTTTTTTTTTTTCCCTGGGAATTAATCTTTCTCCATTTTTCTCAGCTTGTACAGGAACAAGGGAGCACATGAATAATACATTGCCAAGACCAAAAAGATACAAGGGGCTGCATTCACGAGAACTACCGGCATCGATAAAAATATTATGCAGTACAAGGATGACGCTGCTGGCTTTTGGCAGTGGCAAGGGGTGTGCAGGGGAACCAGGGGGAGATGAGGAGTGGGTCTGCTGCTGGGTGGGCTCCTCGGGGGAGACCAGGGGATGTGCAGAAGGAACAGAGCAAGATGGGGCTGGGTCCAGAGCGGTGCAGGAGCTCAAGCTGGCTTCTCACCTGGGTTGGTGCCTATCAAAAATAGGCTTATTTCTGTCAATAAAGATTTGCGGCGACTCTTACTGCGGTCCCAAGGATTTGACATCTGTGTGGGGCTTGCACCGATGTCTGCAGGAGCTTTTCCAATGCAAAAAGCACCAATGTTGCTCGTGCTGGTGCTGGGGGTACCGCCGACAGTGCTGCGAGGGAGGGATGCTCGGAGAGAAATCCCTGAGCTGCTTCCTCGCTGTCATTCTGGTGACAAGGAGGGAATTCCCAGCTGGGCGTCTTGCACATCTCTCCCTTGTCAAACCCTAGCAAGACTTTCTGCCTAGCCTTAGAACATTTTTTTTTTTTTTTGGTGTGAGTATATTTAACAAAAGAGATTATTTTTGTCCCACTAGAGTGACTTTAGCTGGTGCTTCAAGGGGAATAACCTATTCCTGAGTTAAATCTGCAGGAGTTGTCAGAGCCTTGACTCTCCTAGTCAAATGAGTTGGTGTCAAAACGGTACAAGAGCTGACTTTTAAAAAATTAAATATTCAAATACAGTTGAAGGGCTTAAGCCTGGTGTTTTTCTGGCCTTCAAAGGTACAAGAGCCCAGAGGCAGAGACCAGGGCTTTCCAACAGTTTGATGGCTCTATATGAGAAGCTAAATTCCTTTTTAATAGGTTGTTCTCTCTATCCAACATCAGAGAGCTCGCCTTTCCCCTCACTCATCTCTGGCAAGGCCCTGCTGACTGCAGTTCAAGCACATACATTATTTTTAATGATGTCCTGTAACAAGAAGCCTCCTGCAATCATCCCATTTAGAGCTCGAGCCTCTAAAGGATGGCTTGGAAAATCTGAAGTGCTGAAGCACCTTGGGAAGAAACAAAAACATTTGCCAGGCATTTCCATGCTATGGCGATGCCGGGAGATTGCAGCCCTGATGCCACAGCTGAGGGCTAGAAGGGGGCATCGATTTGATTATCTGTGATTTTCCCAATCAAACATGATTTTAGAGCCCAGAAGGCGGCAAGGGAGATTTTTGGTCTGACCCAGCATGGCTCTGCTGATGCTACTTGCCCTAAAGTAGGCGTTTGGCTGCAGTCTGGTCGGCTCAGAAACAAAATACTCGGTTCAGGGTAGCCTTTTATTATTCTTTTTCATTTGTTATGTGAGGAGTGAGGCTTTAGAAAGAAAACTTTGGTGCTGTTTTAGTTGAATATAGTGGAATCTTCAGCTCAGGCAGAAGATGAGTCTGTAGAAATGTGAGAGACTGGCAGAGGCGGGCGCAGATTGTAGGAGCATCCCATCCCCGGGGACACTCAAGGAAGGCCCCATCTGCCAGCTGGTACCGGGTTCTTCCCGCGCCGGAGGGGAGCAGGGAGGATGAGGAGGGGCTCGGGGAGGACTGGACCTTGTTGATTTGTCTGGCTGTTACTTTTGTTTACCTGTTCTAATGCTTTTTATGGGGCTGCCATAAAAAACACTCATTAGACAGTGTTGATTTTCATTAATGTTGATTCACCAAAAGCTTAATCAATCTTCTGTGACCAACGACCCCGTTCCCAAGGGAGAACAAAGCTGTTGAACAAATTAGCCTTACAGATTGGAGGCAGAGCTTGCAGATGTGACAGCATGGGTACCAAAGCGGGCGGTTTGTGGATTCCTGTAATGTGCCCAGGAACAATGGCATTCAGCTGCTGCTTTTTCTGGTCTTTTTTTTGTCTTCTTTTTTTTTTTTTTGTAATTTACATCCTGACTGAAACACGCTGGCAAGGTGGCTCAGCCCTTCTCTTGTCTCACCTTCCCTGTTACAGGCCCTGCTGTCTGCAGGCACGGGGAGATGGAGCAAGGAGGAGAGCTGTTAATGGACTTGACTGAAATGCAGACGCTCTCCGTTTGCTACCTGGCTCCACCGCCAAGTCCTACAGTAACCGACAAGTCCCTCGTGTCTCAGTGCTGTGGTTCCGTGCCCTTAATGAGTGCAATGCTTTTCCACCTCCCGGGGGGCTGCAAGGGTATAAGCACATCAGTTGAAGAGGGGTTGGTTTTGCAGTGAGAGGTTGTTAAAACCAGCCGGCATCGAAGTGTGCTCTTCATCTCTGCTAGACCAAAATGCTTGCAGTGTGCTTGCTGAGAGAGGAGTGTAAATGCTTGGAGTGTTTTCATAGAACCATAGAATGGGTTGGGTTGGAAGGGACCTTAAATATCATCTAGTTCCACCCCCCTGCCCCAGGCAGGGCCACCTTCCACCAGCCCAGGTTGCCCAAAGCCCCGTCCAACCTGGCCTTGAACCCTGCCAGGGAGGGGGCAGCCACAGCTTCTCTGGGCAACCTGGGCCAGGGCCTCACCCCCTCATAGGAAATAATTTCTTCCTTATATCTCATCTAAATCTCCCCTCTGTCAATTTAAAACCATCACCCCTTGTCCTATCCCCACACCCCCTGATCCAGAGTCCCTCCCCCCTTTCCTGCAGCCCCTTTCAGCCCTGGGGGCCGCTCTAAGGTCTCCCCGGAGCCTTCTCTTCTCCAGCTGAACCCCCCAACTCCCCCAGCCTGTCCTCACAGGGGGGCTTCAGCCCCCCGAGCATCCTTGTGGCCTCCTCTGGCCCTGCTCGAGCAGGTCCGTGTCCTTCTGCTGTTGGTGCCCCAGAGCTGGACCCAGCCCTGCAGGGGGGTCTCACAAAGTGGAACAGAGGGGGAGAATCCCCCCCCTCGCCCTGCTGCTCACACTGCTCTGGGTGCAGCCCAGCACACAGGGGCCTTTCTGGGCTGCCAGCACACATTGGTGGCTCACAGTCAGTTTTCCATCCACTAACACCCCCAAGTTCTCTTCAGGGCTGCTCTCCATCCCTTCATCCCCCAGCCTGTGTCTGTGCTGGAGATTGCCCCGACCCATGTGCAGGACCTTGCCCTTGGCCTTGTTGAACTCCATGAGGTTTGCACAGTCCCACCTCTCCAGCCCCTCCAGGTCCCTCTGGATGGATCTTTCCCTCCAGCATGTCAGCTCCACGACCACACAGCTCAGTGTTGGTGAACTTGCTGAGGGTGCCTCGATTCCACTGTCCATGTCACCACAAAGATGTTAAACAGATATTTTTTCTGTAAATGGGATGAGATAACCTCAAGCTATAGCCAGGGAGGGGGTGAGATACTGTTAAATACATCTAGGAGGACTGATCTGGACCTCACACTCTAGGAGCGAGGGTCTGCAGCATCCCTAATGGCAGAAAGTGATGGGACTTGATTGCAGAGAGCTGAGGAGGAAGCTCTGTGCTGCTCTGTGACATTAAACTGATGTTGCTCAGAGGCTCTGCAACCTGTTCCTCATTGTCCTCAGGACTTGCTGGCCCACCGACTCATTTCACACCGACTGCTGCCCAGCCGTCAGGTTGGTAATGACTTTCCTTCTCCCTCCTGGCCTGGATTTGAATGGCTGGTCTGGAGGTGAAAGGCCCCCGTTCCCATTACTGATCCAATTTCCTGGACTTTTACCGGGTAGATAGGAGTTGCCAGAGCGGAACAGCCTGATGGGCCATTGAGCCCGGTGTCTCCTCTCTGACAGCAGCTTGTGTTTGCCGTGTAATTAAAAGCCTTTGTACTATTTGACTTGTAATTTAATATCACGCTGCCACATACATATCTCATTCAAGAAAGAATAGGCCCTGACATTTGCAAAGACGGAGACAAGCCCTCTTCCTCGCGTGCTGCCTCCGCGGGGGCAGCTCTGCATCCGCGCTGCGCATCGCTCGCTGCACACCGGCAGGGACTCTGCCCTGAGTGTGTGTTTCCTGCGAGGGTCTGCGCTTTAGCAGGGATGCTTCCCGCCGGCATTTTCCTGGGGGAAAAATTTAGGGAGAGGGGAGTTTGCAGGAAGCAGTGTTGTGGCTGCCGGTGGGAGAGTTTCTCTGTGATTTATTGGGTTCTGCTGCAAACGCTGAGATTAAGGAAAGTGCCTTAAATGGTCCTTAAAAGCTGGCTTTGGTAGAAGAGATGAGCCTGTGTGATTACACCCTGTCTGCCTCAGCGTGGGCTTGCTTGAGCCCCTCTCGGCTGACGTTGCCGCCTGACTTTGCGCTGGAGCAGATAAGGAGAGTGCACAGCCCTATCCATCAGCTCTGCCGCAGGGGCAGGACAGGGTGCGGGAGGCAGCGTGGCATCAAGCCACGCTCAGAGGGTTTGTGGCAGATGCGTGCCTACTCTCTTAGCCTTGACAGAGGGGTCGGGTTGCTCTGCCATGCCGCGATAACCACGTGGGAGATGGCAAACTGCTGTTCCCACGTTCGCTGCTCTCTGTCCTGGGTAGGCGTCTGTAATGTAAAGCAGTGCTGCTCCACAGGTGTGTGCTCTCCCTATAGCCTACCCCTTGTTCTGCCCGCCGGCTGGTGGCCACACTCCCTGGAGGGGCCGGCTATCACAGGAGTGACTTGTCCAAAAACACAGAGGACCGAGGAGGGGCCACTTGAGCTAAGATGAGACACGTTGGGTGCACAGGACTGGATGCAAAAGCCTGGGAGAGAAAACCTTGGCAGGTCTCGAATCACTCTGCTTAGGATCAGAAGCAGAGAGAACTTTTGAAACTCAGTTTTAGTGGGAGTGAGATGATGGTGAAAACCTTGCGCTGGCTGTTTTGCAAGGGTAAAGCTCACCTCAGTGCGGGTTGCTCGGTGAGGGTTTGCATCAGCACAAGGGTTTGCTGAGACTGTCTCTATAGTGGGGCTCTACTTAAGACTGATTAATTTGCCCACCTGAGTGCTATTCCCTCTAATTGACTGAACCTACAAGAAAACAAACCTGGGCTGATCAATAGAGAAATAATTTTGTAAATTGTGGACATAAATCATTCCCGATCGGCGTGTGCTCACGTTTGTTAATGAATAAACCAAACTAAATCAATTTTCCCTATTAAAAAGCAATTGTTTCATCTATTATTACTTTAGGCAGGCGGCGTGAGGAGGTGGACAGTGGCTGCTCGCCTACAGCACGCCTGCCACCCTGAGATGGGATCGGGGACCAGCCCGAGCGGGGGCACCGTGGCTGTGGCCCACATGTGTGTGCAAGTGCTGTGGGGAGCATCTTCTTTAGGGAAGCCATATGCCCGGCCAGCCACGTGTCGTGGGGTATTAATTAGCCTCATTACTGCAATATTTTTTTCTGCAAGGAAGAGATAAAGGAACCAGGTGCCTGTGAAGGTGTTTTGTGCTGCTGTTGTCACCCGTCACTCACACTGCAGATGCTCAGCCCCTGGGATGGGAACCCAGTGGGATCTTCCAGCTCTGATCGAGGGTGCTGGGTATTTTGGGTGGCTTATCCCACGGCTCCCTTTCCCTCTGGGTGATCTCCTTTCTTGGTCTGTGTGTTTTGTTGCTGTTGGAGCTGGAATTGACCAGTCAGGCAATCGATGCCTTGCTCTATCCTTGGGTCTTTCCCCTCATCAAACAGCAGGAATTTTCTCCCTGTAAAGCACTTTACAGTGGAGGGGTTCTGGTCTGGGTCTGAAGGGGTTCTGGTCTGCATCTGGACATCCAAACCATTGCCCTGTTCAGAGATGAAAGGCAATTTTCTATCCCCTGAACAACAGGAGAAGGATCAGGGCTGCTTTGTGTTCTGATTTACAGCCTTTCTGGCCAGGAGAGGCCAGGGTCGTTTGCCTCTTGCTATATGTGATAACTGCCTGTGAGAGCCATGTGGGTGCCCTAAGTGCCTGTTTAGGGAGCCCCATCTTTTTATTGATTTTTGAATAGTACAAATGAACAAATAACAGTGCAACAATAAAAACAGGGGGATAAATAATCTGGTACTTGGCACGCTCAGCTGAACGGGGCCAAATGAAATGCAACACAGACGTGTGCTTGGAGAAGGTCAAGTTTTTAAATCTAAACTGGAGCTAAGTAAAATATTGGCTAACTAACTGGATTCCAAAGCTCATAAAATGTTGATAGTGCTGAATGTCGGCTGGAATATATCTCCTCATCTTTTAGACAGAGAGCTGGTCCTTTCCTTGATCTTCCTTCCCTGGGGAAATGCTCCTTGGGAGCCTGTCAAGTGGCTTGTTTTCCTCTGCGTTGGCAGGGCAGAGCCGGAAAGGTCACTTGGGTTAAGAGCAGCAGCAAAAGCTAAGCTCCAAGCGGTGCTTCAAGTTGCTGTGCTTTGATTTCTTAAGCTGAGCCGTGGGCTGGGATGGTTATGGAGGATACTTGGGAGTAGGGCTCTGGGCTCAGACCCTGGCTTGAGCATTTCCCTGTTGGTGTTGCGTGTAAGGAGAGAGGGTTTGGGTGCAGGAGGTGGGAAGGTGTGTGCGTGTGTCTTTAGTTGGGCCCCAGTGTCCTCCTGCGATGCAGGAGAGCACCCTTGTACTTCATGTACTTTGACATGGCCTTACCATGAGGGTGGGTCTTGTGGCGGGTGAGATCTTCCACTAGAACATCTGTAACGGCTTAATAAATCTAAGGGTTTGGGCTGATGAAGAAACCACTTGCACTGCCTCTTCTCTACCCTGGCAGAGCCCCCCAGCAACCAGGGAAGGGCAGGTTGGTGCCCAGGGGACCCGCCATTCACGTGGCTGCAGAAGCAGCGTTGGATGCACCAGCTTCAAACTGCAGAGCCCGCAGAGCTTCGGGCTGGGGCCTGAACCAACCTGTGCCTGCAGCACAGAAAATAATAGTGCCTACCACAAAGAGGTGTTGGGAAGACATGTCAGTTAATGTTCGTGCAGTGCTTTGAAACGGGGAGGCTTTTGAAGTCAGGATTTGGCTCTTTGCTTTTCTTTCTTCTTTGTTCCCTTCAATGCTCTGTAAGGAGTGTGGCTCAGTGGTGTACCGGTATCAAGGTTTGATGGCCTCTTGCTCCCCGGGAGAATTACGTTCTCCCTTAACGGCTTCACTTCAAGGCAGCGTGTTCAATTGGTATTCTCTGTATGGCATTTGCTCTTGTACATAGTGCATTTTTATTCAAATAATGGTATTGATCGTGGAAAAAGTAATGGAGAAAATAAATGAAAACAAATAAACACAGAAGATTTGTACTAAACTTCTTCAAGGTCTGGTTCTGAAAGTCAAGGAACTGTCCGTGTCCTCCGTAGGAGCGGTGACTGGTGATACAGCTGGTACCTCCTTTATTATAATAGCATGTAGTTGCAAAATGCCTGTGGCAGCAAAAGGGGTATAAATATGTGAATGGTTGGGGCAGGCACCTGCTCATAAATCCCGATCACAACCATATGTGGTCTATGCCAGTTATGAAGATATCCTGGCAAATATACCGAGCAAATGGGCTTTTGCACCAGCTCAGCTCATGGGAGAGGAGATGGACTGCTGCCTCTCCTTGCCAGGGTACGTTGTATGGTCTGCTCAGCTAGGTTTGGCCAGGCTTTCAGCTTGCAATAGCGTTGAAAGATCTAGGCTTGCGTTTTGGCTCACGGTCCATCTTCTATCATTTATTGACTTGAAAGCTGGCGTAACAGCCCTGCTTTTGAATTTGATGCCAGGAATGTCATCAATAGTTTGAAGCATCAGAAGCATCGTTCCCATCGCATACAGGTTGAAGATGATGACTTCAGCACAGAGCAGAACTACAGCTTTAAAAATTACTTTTTCTTCCCTAGAACAGACATTTCACTGATATTTCTTGCTCCTTTGAGAGTTCTGTGGCGGAGAGAGACTCTCATTTTTTTGTTAGAAATATTTCCAGGCCTTGTGGTTGATATGAAGGCAAAAGGCATTGTCTAAAAAAGTTGGAAGGACTATAATTTTAAACTTGTTTGTGGATTTGGTCTTTTGTTTTGTTCTTTTTTTCAAACTAGCCCATCATGGGGAGGGTGTTTAAAGGTGACTTGCTTCAGCAGTACTATATTTTTGCACCCAAAGGATAGAACTTTCTTTCTCATTTGTATCAGACTAAATATTTCTAGATTAAAAAGCAACCAAAGAAATGAAAGTGCGGTCCTTACTTGAAAACACCATCGGGCTTTAGGGCTGCCCTTTCCCAACTTTGTGCAGAAAGACTGCTGGGGTGCCGAGATGGGACAGCACAGCCAGCGAGGAGAAAATGCCCCAAAATTACACTCCAGCCTGTTCCCCAGCCCCGGAGAAGTGTCCTCTCCCAGATCAGACGTGGCCTTCAGGTGGTCCAGGTGGGCATTTTACCTGGGTCTTGTGCGCGGCTCCTGCAAGGGTTTGCAAGTGATGGAGTGTGCCGGGGGAGCTGGCCGGTTCCAGCTGACAAGATAATGAACTGCCAAATAAAGCATGGGAGAAAGGGAAATCCATGATAAATCCACCTCTCATGCGCCACGGAGGAGACGGATAAACTCCCTCTCTCCTCATGACAGCAGGATTTTTCTCTCCTGCGTCCGCCATGAGAGATGTGGCAAGGTTGCTGCTCCCATCTCCACCCCTCGGTCCCCTCCTCTGGCACTGGTGGTCAGACAGACAGACACATCGCACCGTGTGGCATCGTGTCCTCCTGGAAGGCTGTGCTTCGTTGGGGCAGAGGAGCTGTCCCTGGCAGTGCCATGTCCCTTTGTAGGGCTGTGTCTCCCTTCAGTGTTGCTAAATGACTGTTGAACCCTCATGCTCGACTGATGACAATTAATTCTGAGGCCATCGGGCTCTTTTTCTCCTCCTCCGGGATGGGGATGTCCTTCAGCAGACTGAAGCTGCTCCTCCAGCTGGATGCTCCAAAGTACAAATCTAATCCCAGCTCCCAAACCCAGACCTCGCTGCTTCTGCTTCTTCCATTGCTCTCTTCACAGGGATGTGATGCAGTCTTAAATTTTCTCTGAAATCTGTGAAACGCACATGCTGGGGAGATAAATTGGGGTCAGTGGAGCTTCTGGAGGTGGAGAGCTGGGGTATTTTGGGTGCGGGTCACTCACTTGTAGGCCGTGCCGGCAGTGCATTAGCAGAGAAGCAGAGCAGGAGGTGAGGTGCATCAGAAAAGCAATTTAGCTTGTGGGCCACAGACTGGAATAACGAGGGTGGTGGAGGGTCAGCGTGGGGACAGAGCCAAGCAGCCCCCAGAATAGTGCCATTAGGGACGTCCTGCAAAGCGTGATGGAGCCCTGCCGCCTGCCCGGGCTGGGGTCAGGCTGGCTCTCAGCTCTCACCAGCTTTGCCCAGTGGTTCAGAAGAGGTTGGTCTCTTATTTTCAGTGCACTCACTCTCCCAATTCTTTTTTCCATGTCTGATTAATAAATCATGAAGTTTGCCCAAGACTCCCTCTGTCCCCACCCAAATACAAACATTCCCCATCACCGCCACCTTGCAACTAGCAAAGCTGCTCCCTCTGACAATCAATTACCCTCCGGAGATGAAATTATTGTTTAATGGCTTTTGGAACAGGCTCCTGCTCTGACATTCATCACAATCAATAATGCATCAGCAGGGACAAAAGAAATTACCTGCCTCCTGCTAAGTGAAAGAGTCCATTTGTATTCTGCATGGCCCCTTCACGCCCACTGAGCCGGCAACCACCAGTGGATCGTGCCAACGGCACGGAGGGCAGCTGGCTCCGGCTGAGCTCTGGCAAAGTTTGCTGAAACTTCATCATCGGCACTCTTATTAGCAGGGCTGGGTGCGAGGGCCAGGATTAGGTGATGGAGGATGCCTAGGGATGGGGTGTGAAGGTGAGATATGGTTTGGGACAGGCTTTCCTTAGGATAAGATTAAGATTTAGGTTCTGCCTTGCTGAAAATACAGATGGGATGGAAAGCCTGGCTGCTGGACTGATGAGGGCTAATCTGAAGTATGGAATAAATGCATTGGGGCAGGGTGAGGGGTGGGTGTTGAGATGAGAGGGCTGGGAGGAGAGGTAGGACCGTGGTGGGTGAGCCAAGGAGGTGGTAGGTATTCCTGAGCAGCGGTATTAAGCCTGGCCTGGGTTGCCTTGCAGGCATCTTCTCCCTGCGGGGTTCACTGCTCACCATGGCTGTAGGTTGGTCCTTACCTCCAATAAGTCAGGAAGCTGCTTTGGCCGTTGCTCTAAACCAAGAGGGCAGAGCGTCCTCCGAGGGTTAGCTCTGATCTAACTCATCTCCTGAGATGTGGTATGATATCAGCGTGTCCCTGCAACGGGATCGGTGTGATCGATGCATCTGCAATGTGAGCAGCGTGTCTCTTAATGTGTCTGCAGCCGGGCCTCCGGGTTATTCAAGGTCCTCGGCGGGGAGGGGGGGACGCTGCTGGGTCCAGCGTGGCTGCTGCAGCATTAGGGAGCAGTGCTGCACCCCAGCGATCCCAAAGAAACCAGTTGTTACAGCAGGCTAGGTGTCCGCAAGGCAAATTTTGCTTTTTCTGCCTTTAAATCTTCAGATAAAAACCCCAAATACTAAACAGACAGAGTGCTGCTTCCCTTAAGGTGACTTTTAAGGTACCATGTCTCCAGCAGCATCAGTCTCCCAGCATACGCCACAGTCCGGGTTGTGCGTTGGAGGATCTCGTGGTGATTAGGTAGTGTTATTTTATTTTAAGTGGCTGTCCCAATTAGCGATGAAGTGGGGAGCCTCATCAGCTCAGCACCTTGAATACTGCTTGCGTTAGTGCCACTTGATTGCTATTGTTTGTTTTCCCACCTCAGCTGTCGCTTTACCCGGAGCGTAACCGTGGGAGCCGGGATCAAGGTGGTGATGGATCAGGCGGGACCAAGTGGGCTGGGCAGGCTGCTGAGGGTCCCTGTTCCTGCAGTGAACAAGGCAGATCCTTGCTGTTGGACTCCAGTGAGGAAAAAAAGCCCCAAATTCCCTAATTTTTTATTGCTTGAAAAATAATATCTTTGACAGGGAGCCTGTTCCCACAAAGAATTTGAGGATTTGGCAACCCTGAGGGCTTCCCAGGGAACTGGCTCCCACGGTGTGTGACCAAAAGCACTTCTCAGTTTCCCCAGCCTGGCACGTGTGTTGGCTCATTATGGGGCTCTTTGCTGCTGGTTTCAGCACACGGGCACCTTTTCTGGCATCAGGGGTAGAAGCCCTGAAGAGCATCCTGTGCAGCAGCAGCGCTGCGTGGTCCTGGGTAACACCGGCCATTCTGCGAGGGGAGGATTGCGCAGCAAACTGGGCTAAAGAGAAGCCTTTTTATGATACAAGAGGGAACGGCTTTAAACTGCAACAAGGGAGGTTCATACGGGACATTAGGAAAAAATTTTTCCCAGAGAGTGGAACAGGCTGCCCAGGGAGGGGGGAGTCCCCATCCCTGGGGGGGTTTCAGGGCCGTTGGGATGAGCTGTGGGGGGATGTGGGGTAGGGGAGAACTTTGTAGAGTGGGGCTGAGGGTTGGACTCGATGATCCCGAGGGGCTTTTCCAACCTGAGTGATTGTGTGATTCTGTAAAGATTTTTTTGTTTGTTTGGTTTTGGAGACCCTGAATTGCTGAAGGTGGGTTGAGTGAAGGGGTTCACCTCCCCGTTTGGGTCTGAAGGCATCCCTTTGAGTGGAGTCTCACGGTTTTAGGGCTTGCTGGCAGGTGACTGACCGAAAACCAGCACTTGCTAGAGACCATCCCTTGCTGTGGGATTCCCGGGCGGCAGCGAGAGGATGTCAAGCGAGGAGTGAGCAAACACTGAGGCTGGAGAAGGAGAGAGGAGGCAATGAGAGCTGCAAACGGCATTCACACCGGCACCGTGTTTAGCTGTAATCTAACATGACTTTCCCCTCTGTTGGCGAAGGGGCGCACATGATGTTAACATTCATTATCATGTCATATTCGATTGACTGCCAGAACGCATTACGCTTTCTCCCGTAACGCGATGAACACTGACAAACCCCATTCGCTCGCTCCGCAGAGGTCTGTGCCTCTGAAGCGTCGTGGCGTGCTGGGGAGGTGGAAGGCCATCGATACAAACGTAATGAGCGTCGTTCCCGTGGGGAGGGCTCCGCTCGCGGCGGGAGATACCGCTCGGTTGGGATGCAGCTGCCCGGGATGGCTCCTTTGCAAAAACAGATTAATAATAATAATAATAATAATAAAAAATAATGAAAAGATAAGCAGGGTGCAGCAGGAGAGATAACACTCGGGGGGGAGAGGGGGTGTGTGCACAAGCGTGCTACCTGATTATGACTAGCGAGGAGCGTGGAAAGAGGGTGACGCGGCAGTTTGATTCCCCAGGCTTGGTAATCAGGGAGGTCGGCTATGAAATGCCGCCCGCAATCCTGGAGGAGACATGGCATTCTGGAGCAAATTCCACTCAGGGCTTCGCAAACATCCATGCCCAGAGAAGGTGCTTGCAAAGAGAGGACGCATCCCGTTTGCTCCCTGTGCAATAGGCACTAGGTAGTGAAACTCCTTTTCGTCCCCCAAGTAAATTTAAACTCAGCAAGGGGGAGTATGTTCCTGGAGTTAGCTGCACAGATGCGCTCACCAGGTGTTTTATGTGGATATCTCCATATATCCTTACGCTGCATGCCAGTACCTAGGTAATTCTTCTGTACCTTGCCTGCCTCGTGCTTCTCCCACGTTCCTCCAACCCACGGCACCTACAGACGTGGGTTTGGTCTCCAGATGATCCATCCAGCAGATACTCAGAAAGCCAAAACCTCCAAAACCCTCTCTGGTGTTCCCCCCAGTGCAGCCCTGTGAAGTAATACATCTTCACCCTGTCTTCTCCCAGGCTGAGGTTTCTGCAACCATACAAACTTTGCCCAAGCTCCCTATTGATTGACTCGGTGATTAAGCTGTTGAATCAGCGCTGCCATATTTGTAGTGTCTAACTGTCATTTTTCTCCCAAGATCTTAAAAGGATTTTTAACTGTCAGCTATATCCCGCATATTTGCTCCTAATAATCAATATTGATTTTCTCATAATAGCGTCCATCTAGATGCCATGCCTTATTTGTTGTAAGATTAGAATCTCGATGAGCTTATAAAATAAAGCGCATATTTTTCTCGCGTGTCTGCATGTGTGCGTATGTAGAAATACCCTGTTGAGATAATTATCTTGCTCTGCCGGCAAAAAATTTGAGTCATGCCCTGTAGCTGCAAAAAAATATCCAGCTTTGGCCACGTTGCTCTTGCTTTAAGGCGACCTGTCATTAACATGGGGAGGGAGATACCCTCGCCCTGGGATGCTGCTCCCCATACGTGTGATCCTGTCCAGGGAAGATGTTGCCTGTTAGACTGCGAGACCAGGGTTTGTAAATGCTTTTAAAGCAAGTTTTTCTCTCCACAAAGGAACTGGTTTCCATAATGATCATCTCTGACATTGAAGCCTGCTGGGAGTTAGTGATTCTAAGTGGGGTTTTCTTTGCAATGGACACTGGTATGTTGTTAGAAACCATGAAACTGAGTTTATGGTTGTGTTTAATCCCCCAGTGTCTTGAGGCTGGCCAAGAATCAAACTGTTCTCCTGAGCTGTGAATACAAGACATAAACAGTATCCTAAATGTGTGGCTAATATGTTCTGCATGGCATTACCTGCCTAAGCAATAAGTGGTATTCTTATGTTGGGTGGGGTTGGGTTTTTTTTTCAGGAATCTTAAAGCTTGTTAGGGGTTTTGGTCAGAGAATGGTAGGATATGACTGGAGACAAGCTCCCATTTCCTAAGCAGGAAAAGATTTCCTATAAGGAGGCACAGCAGAGATAACAATAAAACAAAAGGTGATTGAATGTGACTAAAAATGTGCCAAAGAAAATATAGGGTTTTACCCAAAGTGTTGGAAGAAAAAGTCGATTTTCCCATTTTTGACAGAGGACTGCCAGATAAGATGCTTCAAATCGGCTTATTGAATTATAAAACGCCGACATTTCGAAGCAGAAAGCTTTGCTTTGAAGTGAAATGCTGAGATTTTTCATTCTGACATTTCCCAATTGATATTTTTGGTCACTTTCTGCACACCTGGTAAAAGTGAGATTGGGGGGGGGGAAATGCAAGGCATTAAAATAACTGATTTGCTGAATGGGTAAAAAATGCCACTCTCTAGATAGTTCTCATTAAAACCAAGCTGTTCGTTTTCTGCTTCATCTCTCCATCACTATTCATAATCATGGCCCAAAGTACCCATCAGCCTGATTTTTTTTCTTTTTATTTCACCAACTGTGGCAAAGGTCCCACTGAGTTTTGCATCTCTGAACCATTGGAGGGGCTTTCTTGAATATGAAGATTTTTCTCTTCTTTTCCACTCAAAACTTCCTGATTACTGAAATTAACTCCCAAGGGAGATGGGGGAAATCTCTTCTGCTTTGCAATGGTTTCATATTCCTTTTTTTTTTTTTTTTTTTGGTTGGTATAAAAATATTGTCTCCATTTGAATTTGCTGTGAGAGGGATTTCTGGGAGAAAACTTGATAAATTATTCTTGATTTCACACAATTCAATTTGGAGTTAAGCAGGATAATAAAGTCACTGCTCTTGCCAGAAATAGCTGATGCAGTAGAGACAGAGTTGAATTGCTTTGGTTCATTTTGGGTTTTTCTAGTTCCCTGGCATTTGTCTAGGGTGGAGGGAGCAGAGCACGAAATGGGGGTCACCACAGAGCCTGGGAAATATTTGAGGGAGGAAACCAGGTTGGAGATCTCTCTAATTTCTCCAAGTAGTTCATTTGCATGTGTTGGTTTCAAAATCTTTTCTCGAAGAGGTTATGCAGCTGTTTCCCACAGGGCATGTTTGGACTTGGGCTATTCCTGATGCTTGCTCCTCATCACCCTCTCCATGGTCTCTTGGCCACGGGATGGGATTTGTCTCCACGTTTTGTGCAACAGGGATGTTTTCTGCAGCAACCTAAAGAGGGGAGTGTGCATGGAGAGAAGGCTGGAGGGTTGTAATATGCACCAAAATGTGCATTTAAAAAAAAGAAAAAAAGAAAAAAAGAGTAATAAGTAAAACTAAGGAGAGAAGGAAATTAAACATCAAAAGAAATGAAAAGACAGCAAAAGACAAAGTGAAGTTCTGCTTCTCAAGCGTCTTTTGTGGCTCTCTGCACATCCCTTGGATTTCCTCTTGGTTTGGGGGCTGGAGGAGGGGGGCAGAAAGCTGCGGCTGAGCAAAGCTGAGCCAAAGATGCTTCGTATGGTAATAACCCCTCCTGAGAGTCCCCAAGCGCCGTGCACATGAAAGCCCTGCCCCTAGCACTGCTGATTATACAGCCTCTAATTGTCTCCCATGTCTGCGCGCAACATAAATACTGGAGAAGAGAGAAACCTAGATACTGTCTGCTGAGCTGGCCAAGCCAGCCAAGTTCCTAAAATATCCCCCCATGGCATTTGGGAAGGAAAAGTTGGGTACAAGCAAGCCACGGGTCCTTCCCATTTGGGGACGGGGTGGTGATGGCCAGGGGTGGTGATGCCAAGGATGTCCCCAGCCTGGTGCCTGCAGGGAGAGGACGTGTGTTTGGGTTAGTTTTGGGTAAAGCTTCAGCTTAGCCGCATGCGCTCAATAAAGCTTTTAGTTCAATACCTCTTAATGCTAAACCTCACTGTATTAACTCAAGACTTCCCTGTGATCGGGGCATAAACATCCACGAGCTCTTACTGCAAAGAACACATTGGATGCTTCCCTCAAAATAAGATAGAAGTGGGAGATATCTCCTCCTCTCCTTCTGCAGATCATCAGATAGTCAAAGCTGCCCTGACTTGTGTCTGGGATCTTTTTTGGTCCCAAAAGGACCAGCATCATCCCAGCACAGCCCCGGCAGCGATGAGGAGGGGGATATCCCTGTTGCTGCGTTGTCTTCCCTTGCTCTCGGGGTCCCTTTGCCAACGCCTAGCCAGACGCTCAGTTCCACATGACAAATATTTCAGGCAAGTGTTGCTCTCACGTCGTGTGCATTTGCAAAGGAGCAATTTATCAGAGCGATTTTTATCCTCATTAAGGCAAATTAAGCCCACAAAGCTGGCAATGGAAGGGGAGAGGAGAAAAAAAAAAAAAAAATTGGTGTTCATGAAATATTTATTAAAAACAGCCATTGTAATAAATATTTGAAACCTGGTTATTAACGTTAAATCATATCAATGTCAAGTGCACGTTTCACACCGTCTGTTCTGCTAATTGGGTGCAGGGGTCAGCAGACCTGTCCCGCCACGGGGTCAGCTGGCACTGGGTGCCCGGTGCCACGCTGGGGCTGACGGCGATGCTTTGCTTTTGGAGGGTGAGGGCGAAGCCTAAAATGCAGTAGATGATAGGAATAAGTGGAAGGAGAGCAAGCCCGAGGGCTTGCTGAGAGTGGCGTGGCTCTTCTACACTCGTGTCCCCACGTGCGTGCCCCGACCGTAACCCAAACGCCTCTGTGCAAAAGCTGATGATTATTTTCCAATATGTGTAAGCACCATGGTTCACCAATGGGGCAAGATAATTATCCTGAGGAGGCGTAAAATAAGGGTTTGTGCTATAAACCACCCGTCTCTATGCGATGCAAAACAGGGAAATAAATCTCCAAACGGGGATAATAATGCAGGCAGTAAAATCAATATTGATTATTAGAAGAGGGGGCAGGAGGCAGTAAAACTGGCTGCGAGGCGAAGGTAAGATTATTGTGGATAGCAACTGTTTAAGTGATGAGCTGCGTTGAGGGGGGGGGGGGCAAGGGCTTTTCCTGGGGGACACGCGTGTGATTTGACTCTTTATCGAGACCTTTGGCTTGACGCACGGGTCTGGAAAGGGTGGTGGGGTGGAGGAGGGGGCCGTGTTTGACCCAGGAGGCCCATGGTGGGTTTGGGATATCTCCCTCTGCACGGCGGGATGTGCTGGCACCGACCCTTAAATGGGGCTGGCAGGAACCAGGTGAGGCTTTTTGGAGGGGAAACCCCAAAGATTTGGCTGTTTTGCATGGTTTTCCCCAAGCTGTTGATGTCTGGGAAAAACTAATTTTAAAAATGCATAAAAGTGTCTGTTATTAACAGAAGCAGTCTCTGGTTCAGCTGACCTTTTGTTTGAAACATCCTTTATATTTATTAGAAACCCAAACAGCAATAAAAGCTTGAAAGGGAAGCTAAACACTTGGTTAAGTCTCAAATCCCAGCCCCTTCTTGCAAATAGCTGCTGGGGGTCGAGGTGCCTTGTAGCTGGTGCTCGTACAAACATGAACATGCTGCCTCGAACGGGCAGGGTAGAGACACAAGCATCTTTTACTGTTCTTGCAAACCTACCACTGCTTTACTACACGGGCTTTGACAAATAATGCTGCTCTGTGCCTCAGTTTCCCTGCCTTGGAGGTAGTTATTTGACACATAATTATTCAGAAACTGGTGGTAGTTACTGAATGCATAATTATTCAGAGACTAACTGGAGTATAAAGCGTGTAAAGCTGACACGAAGCTCCTGGCTCCGCATCAGCCCATCCCGCGCAGGCGCGGAGTCGGGGAAGGAGGATCCTGCTACCACCTCCACATCAGCCTCCTCCTGCTGTGGGTGAACCCTTGGTTGCTCTGCTCCATCCAGGCCCCTTTGCAAAATACATTTTAGTGATGCCAGCCCTCCAATCCGAGCGGTAGTGAGTATCTTTAAAAAATATTTGAAGCGAGCAAATAAATAAATGGTAATTTAGTCGTGGACCCAACCCAGCCTCCCATAAAAGCTGATGTAGACCAGATTTACAGCACCGTGCTGAGATGCTTTTATGTGAAACAGAGCTTCAGAGGGGAAGCCATCTATCAGGCAAGGAGCTGGAGTGAATGAGATTTAAAAGGCAGCTTCCTTTTGTTCCCTAATAGGTTGGACACTTCGGTGCAAAAGTGGGGGAGGCGGGAAGGGGGAAATCAGAAGGTGTTAGGAATGACATTTATAATGGCAACACCATGCACCTATTTCGGTAATAGGCTTTAAACATTTAAGAAGGTGAATCCTCTTATTTCCTGTGTTTATTTTCTCCGTCACTGTAAATTTATCAGTCAGGGTCGACTCTGCTGCAAGCTGTGAGGAACCTGATGCGAAACGAGAGACCTTGGGTCCTCATTAGTGTGGGGAGCCTGTAAGTTCCCAGGTTGCAAATCTCCTGTGTTAATTTGAGTTTACTTTTTAAACTTAGCGTGACGGCTGTCTAGCGGCCGTGGGCAGCTCCTCTCCTCTCCAGCATCCCTGCTCTCCTCTCGGTACTCGGCTGAGGCTGGGAGATAAGATCCCTTGGCTGAGTGCAGCTGGCGGGACCACTGATGCTCTCACCATCTCTGTATCTGGAGGCAGGGGCTGGCCGGTGGCCAGCTCCCTCACCTCTTTGGTAGTCAACCTTGGGCTGAAATCCCCATGCTGGCGAGTCGAGGCTGGGCTAAACACCCCCCCCAACCCTCAAATTTACTAGTAAAGTTCCTTCTCCTGCCTTTTAGCTGGAAATTAGGCAGCTATAGCCTCATTTACCTAAAAACTAATCTTCCCCTGGGAAAACCAGGCCATTGCCCTGCCTTATTTTTGGACTGAGGTTGGGGCAACGCTCATCCCCTCTTCCTGAAGCCACTGTTGCTCCTCTCCGCACATGCAGAGGTGATTTGCAATGTCATTTGCACTTGCTACTGTCTTTTTCCTCCGGAAGAGTACAGGCCAGTAATTCCAGTCTGCCAAAGAGAGGGGAGAAAAAATCATTAGCTTTAATCTTTGTGAAGGGAAGTGCAGGTAAGGGAACAAAGAAATGGGGAAGCAGAAAAAGAAGAGGGTGGACGAGAGGGTGTGGAAGGAAAGTCAGCGTGCGGAGAGATCAGATGGGAGAGATGGCTTTCAAGGGTGCAGACGTGAGGAAGAGGACAAAGGGTTGAAGGAAGGGGCTGACGGTGTGCGGGGAGGCAGAGTGCTGAGCAGGAGCCTCCCCCCCCTCCCCCCCGACCTGGGATCTCTCGTTTTAGGGGAGCTCAGTGCCACCCACATGGGTGCAACCTCCCCGCCAGGTCCAACCCTGGCTCCTTCTCCCCTGGCTGCGTGCACAAGTCCTTTCCTCGCTGTAGCACGTCCCCTCCCGGCGGGTGAGGACAGCATCCCCCCACCTCCTCACCCCCAGGCAGCCCTTGCTCCATGCTCCCGTTGGCTCCTTCCCAACATCAGCAGGATCCAAGCCCAGCAGTCACAGGCATCGCTGCCACCAAGCTGCCAGTGACTCAGACTGTTATAAAGCTGTCCGTAGGCTGTAATTCTCTAAAAAGTCTGGACTTAAGCTGGGGCTATTTATCTTTCATCCCCTGGTAGAGCCAGAGTTTGGGGAGGAAAAAAGGAGCAGGTGTTGTGGGAAAACTGGGATGCTGTAGAAATCGGAGGCTGCGCCTGTTGTTTACGAGGTTTAGCAATACACTGCCATCGGGGCATCGGGTGGTCCTAGCAGAGCTGGGTCTCTCCGGTCCCTCCCTCCAGTGTTCAAGTGACAGCAAAGTCTGCTGAAGCGCGAGCATCGTGCCCGTGCGCTGATCCCTGGGGAAGGGATGGGAAAAAGCAACTTTTCTGTCGGCTGTCATGTAACATCCAAGGCATGGCTGGAAGGTGCTCGGTGCTTCGGCAATAAGCATGTTATAAGGGACTCTATTAAGGGGAAAGTGTACGAGATCTGCTGGGAAAATAAGTTGTCCCTACAATGCAATATTCAGCTGATTCGGATTGACACAAATCAGCCCCCTGAATGAGAAAAGAGTTTCTGAAAAGACAAACTGCACTGTTTTTTTATTTCAGATCTGAAATGACTCAGCAGTGCAGCTGGCTGGTTTTTCCATGCTGGCTAACAGATAAGAAAACAAGAAGGTGTTGGGAATGCAGTGTTTTGGGGGGATTAATGGCTATTCCCTTGCTGCCCTTTGGTGTTCCCTTTCTCCCCACTTAGCCATAGGCCAGAAAATACTATTTTTGCAGAAAGACTGGTTTGGGACATCTCTGCCCTGGGATCGGGGTCTCCGCTGGGGAAGCAATTCCCCATTCAGCTCAGAGGTGCAGGGCTGGAGCAAGGTCTGGAGCGAGCGCTGGCCGAACATTTATAGGATATGATTTCAACTATTATTATAACTATCCTGTATTGCATCGTCTAATAAAGACATCAATTTAAACCCCTTACAAGTGGCAATTACCTAATAAAATGCAGTAAGGATCTTCCAACTTGGCAGTAAAATTAGCATTACCGGGTTTTAATTAATGGCCCAAGCCTGAATGGCTCTTCTATGTCCTGTGCAAGAGGAATGGCTGCATGAGCGTTCGTGCAGACGGGACAAGACTAGGAAAAAGAAGTCAATTAGCCCCGAAAGGGCTCCGTGCCTGGGAGACAGATGGGTGCTGGAGGTGCTGAGCAGCAAAGGGGACGTGTGGGGTCCAGCTTGTGGAGCTGGAGCGAGTGATGGGGGGGCTGTGCTGTCTCTGTGGGTCATTTGCTCCTGATGCCGCTTCCCCACGGACCGAGCAGCAACTCCGCCGGCATCGCAGCGCCAGCGCACGAGAAATCCCTGCGAGAGCCCGAAAGCTTCTCGCAGCTGAGCCAGTGGCTCAGGGCTCTTTGCAAAACACTTGTTTGAAGAGCCACATGGCTTTGTCATCACCCCTCCTGCCCCCCCCCTTCCCCTCCCCAAGGGGGGATGTTGTGCTCTTCCTGTTATTTTTCTCAGATTTGTTCAATATCGTGCAGCCTCCGTCCGGGCTGGATGCCAGGAGGGTCCCTTCCCTGCCGAAGCAGAGCTCTGCGATGACGCTGCCTCCGGGGATTTGGGTGAGCTCTCCCTTGCTGTTAGAGCAGCACGCAGAGACAATATTTGATCCAGTGTAAAACGGGCTGCTACAGAGTCAACCTGTCAAAAACCGCTGAACAAATTTGAAATGGCAGGGTGACTTTATACCTCACCGGTGCTTTGTATCGTGTAACCGCAGGATTTTTGATGTGCTACAAGAAGCCCTAGAGCTAGGTTGACTTGCGCTGTCAAACCCCGGTCCTCCCTGTCCTTTTTCCTCGCTTCCCATCCCGTTTTCGTCTGCAAATTGGTAGCTCGTGGCTAGCTGGCAAGCTGCCTGGTGGAAGCAAATGGCAGGGGACGCTGCGCTGATGGAGGGAAGGACCCCCAGTGCGTTTCTCAGGAGGGTGGAGAAATCGCAATGCTCTGGCAAGATTGCTTTTCTGGGGCGGGGGTGGGAGAGAGAGCACAATCTGCCTGCAAATGTGCATGTTGGAGAAGGGAAAATCAAACTGCTGCGTTTAACGGAGCCAATTTCCTCTCGGACCGGGAGGCGGCGAGGCGAGGGAAGCAGTAGCTCAGATTGGTGCTTCCCGAGCTAATTGTATTGACAAAATAATGAAAGTATTTGTATGCACTTGTTCTTGTTGTATATAAACTATAGCAAATAGAAATCCACCGCTTTTGCTTTTTTTTTTTTTTTTTTTTTTTTGTATTGCAGTTCTCAGGCAATTTGGAGCTGGGAAATGATGAGAATTCACTGTGCTGGTGGGTCGGCAGGAGACTTCATCTCCCACCCTACTCCTGCCCTCGCTGCCCAGGGGGATGGAGGGATGGCATTTAGTCCTGCCTGTGCCACCGACACACCTCATGGCTCCGCAGAAGTCACACACCATCTGTCGTCTCCCCCAGCGCTCTTTAATTTAAAGGGTGGCTTTTGATTAAGGAGCACGAGCTGGGTTGGTGCGTTGGCTCCGAGGCAGGGTCCTGTGCAGCGGCGGGCAGCTTCCCGACTGCTCGGGATCTGTGCGAGCTCGGGGCTGGTTTCTAGCAGAGCTGAACAAAATGCCACCCCAAAACACATGGTTCCCATACCCACAGCAGCTGCACGCCTTCCCTCTGTCAGAAAACCTGGCTGCTGAATGCATACTACACTGTGATTTTTTGGGGGGTGGTTTTTCCTTTTTTTGGCAAATCTGCTCCTGTCGCCCATTGCCAGTGCAGCGTGGGAATCCCTTCCCTTTGGTTTCCCCTGGTTTATGGAGTGGTTCATCACATGCTTGTGTGTGAGCGTGGTGATGGAGAATGGTGCTGCATGAAGAGTAATTGCTTAACGTGCTTGCTGACCCCAGATCGGGGATCAAGCTGCCGATATTCGGGCAGTTTGGAGTCAGGGACGGATCCTGCATTGATCTGTGGTCAGCTGGGGGCTGCGCGTCGCTTGGGATGGGTTACCGGAGCTGCAGGTGGAGCAGAGCCCGGCGTCTTCTGCTCGTCCAGGGTTGTGGAGCCCAGACCTGAGACTTCTGGGTGCTGCTGCAAGATGAGACAAAGGATCTGCTCTGGGAAAGCCTTGCAGCCGCCTGAATGAGGGGCTCACTGCTAATGTCTCCACTCAGCCGATAGAGGGATGGCGAAGAGGAGCTAAGTGACCTGTGCTGCTTCTTTGCAGGCACCTTGGTGGTCTTTTTTGCAAGTCCTCAGCTCCCTCATCCTCTGCCAGTGCTATGCAGGAGGGAGCCCTGCTGCTGAACAGCCCTTTCAGCATTTCCAGCCACCCTCGCTGTCTGGTTTACCCAGGCCAGTGCTGGCAGAAGAAGGACCAATAACTTTGGAGACAGTAAAGAGAAGCCAGGAGCCCTTCATAAAGTGTCACTGATGTGGAAATACAGGATCAAATGAGTAGCAATTCATGTGTCACCGCATGACAGAACAAAACCCTCTACCGAGGAATTAAAGCCATAAATATCCTACAGGGCCCCTTCCTGCTAACATGTTCCTGACATCTGGAGTGGCAGCCCACTGGAACCTATCTGCTGTCAAAGAGCTGTTGCAATTAAGTCGTGAATGCAGAGGGGAGAAGGGGGAAAACAATTTTTTAAATGACTTGGCAGGTGATGGAAAACCAAAATACCCTTTTCCATTAACGCGAGCAAATTTACCTTAAAAGGAACTGGGTTAAAGACTAAGTAAGTTAATTGCTGGAGTCATTCAGTCACTTTTCGGTCTCCGTGGGGCCAGCGCGGGAGCGATGGAGGGTCTATGGTTGGGTTCCCACCTAGGTTTGTGCTGTGGCAATATTTAACGCTTCTTGGGCTTCTGTGCTCTGCCATGGCTTGATGGGCACGCAATGATGTGGAAATGCAGCCGTGGCCAGCAGTGAGGAGGCAGGCGAGGGTTTTAGTGAGGCAGTGCTGGGGTTTGCTGCGTCAGGCAGGAGCTCTTGGGGTTTTTGTTGTGTGGGGGGCACTGCCCAGTGCTCCCATCGTGTGGCAAAGGGTGGGGGGACTGAGGAGATCTGCTGGGTCTGGTTGTTGTTAGTCGGGACTAGAGGGAAAAGGGTATCAGGGTGGTGAGTTGTGGTGCAATTAGCTTCAGTCGTGCCCTTAAGAAGCTGGAGAAGCACGTCCCTGCGTCCCGGGCTCCTCAGGAGCCTGGTGGGTGCAAGCAGTAAAGACCCACGGATCCCTCTCTGGGTCAGCATTGCCCCGCACCTTGCTCCAGGGGGGAGCTGAGGCGTGGGGATGGGAAGGGCCCCGTGAGGATCAGGAGTGCTGTAGTGCTCCAAATCAGGTTTTTTTTTTTGTTCTGTGCCAGCCTAAGGAGGTGCTGTGCAGTCCCTTGCAGATGGTCCCCACCCTGCTGTCCCTCCTGCACTGCAGGATTTCAGATGGCTCAGCTGGGCATTAGCCACAGCATCCCTCCAAACCTTTACCACCCTGCAGAGCAGCACGAACACAGTCCTGTGCAAGTCTTAAGGCCGCCCCAGCCTCTCCCTCCATCCTGGCCATGGCAAACACTGCAGGAATGGTGCCTGCAAAGCCTCATTTGAATTCTGCGTGGCTGCTCGGTGCCATCCTGCTCGCTCGCCTTTCGGTGCTCTTCGCAGAGGTGGGACTGCGCTCGATGCAATTTGCATTTCTGGAGTTTACAGGAGGTGTCACAAAGCAGATATACTGGCAAGCTGTGTCTCGCAGAGAATTTATTTTGTCGGGGTTTCACTCCCTCCTTTCCAATCTGGCCGGTTTGATTTCGATTAAAGCATCTAGCTCCTCTGCTAGATTATAAGACACCAAACCCAACAGCAGGCTTTGTGTTGGGCTTGTTTTTTCCTCCTCCTTGCCCCGCTGTTTGGCTCATCTCCAAAGGGCCAGCCGTTGTGAGACTGCCGCGTACATGTCTTCACTGGAAATTTTTCTTGCTGGCCATCTAAAAATCAGGAAGCAGAATTGATCCCGTATGCCTCAGATGGCCGGGGTGGGCTCAGAAATAACGAATCGCAGTTGATCAGGGGCTGAGGAATTCAGAAGTGCTTTGATGAATTTTTTTCTTCATCTTGTTTAAGGTACTTGTAAATTTAGGACCCAGTTTTCAGAAGGGAAGTGCCCAGCCCTGTCTGAAGACTGGTCCTTCTGAGATACTGAGGAGTCTGTCTGAAAATTGCCAATCACTTTTGGCTGCAGTTTGCTAAACATTAAATTATTCCACTGGCAGCTTGGATCAAACTGGCATCTTGATCAAACTGTTTTCTGTAATTTTCCCCCGTCCCATAATTTGCACAAACAAGGGGAAAAAAGACCTAAGCTGAATAACCTGCAGCAAGTGGTTGGAGCTGCTCTCACATTCATTCCCCTTCGCTTTCAAAGTGATGATATTTTCTTCCCAGCCCCATCTGATTGAACACATGCTCTCAAGGGCTGTTTGGAAAGGTTGGGGTTTTTTTGTATCCGAAATAAGGCCTAGAGAGGAGGGAGGTTCTTGCTGCCCTCCTGGGGTTGGGTCCATCTCTCAAAGGCAGGAGAGAAGCCCAGCGTCTCTCCCTGAGGGAGCTCCTAGGAGTGCATGCCTCTCCTTCCCTGCTGCCCTGCAGGGAGCTGCTGAGGGCTGATGTGCTTCAGATGTTTCCATTTGCTTTAAAGATGGGCAAATTGTGGCCTAAGAGAAGTTTCTCGGTGGTTTTGTAGGGGAAAGGAGCTAGAGCAGCTCCGACTGAGTCGGCATGTGGCATGGAGGGGCTGAGCGGGGAGCAGGGATGGGGAGAAGCGCCGTGTGTTCTTGCCAGCTCTAACGAGCAGGGGGATCGCAGGCTCGCTGCAGCGGTTTCGAGGGTAATGCCTCCATTCCACACCGTCCAAGCTGTTCCTCGCCACGTACACCTGACCGCAGGGTCCATCTCTAAGCTCCAAACACCCACCAAAATCAGGCAGAACTTCACCTTCTCTTCAAACTTCACCTTGCAGAGCCTGCGCTGGAGCATCTGCCAGGTTGCCTGGGCTACACAGCCATCCTCCTGTATTATTCTGGGTAAATAATGTTTAGTTTTTCACTCGGAGCGAATGGCCTCTGAGTCCGTGCAGTAATTTCAGGCCAGCTTGCAGTGTCTGGGAGTTTAACTCTCCAATTTGGCCTGCAGCAGCGCTGGGCAAATTGCTCGCAGCAACTAGTTTATTCACCCCCAAACGCGGTTTTGTGCTGACCCAAGCGGTCTACTCAGCACATGTTTTCAGCCAGGAAAAAAGAAATTAAAAAAGAGGCAAATTGTTTCCAAATGGTGTGTGTTTTCTATAAAGCCAGCTATACAGAATTTTTTTTTTTTTTAAGGGATTTGTGAAGGGAAAAAGCCATCGGAAAGCAGTGTATTTCAGCTGGTTCAACCGTTCCAGTCGTGTTTTCAGCTCTAGAAGCACACGTACATGTTTTTAAGTGACCTGTTATGTTGGTGTCTTGTTCTTTTGAGTTTCATCAGGAGGCAGAACATCCTGTATGTGTTCCTTGTATGGGAAAATTGAGGGGAAAGCACTAAAATAAGAACTATCTTATTTTGCACATGCTATGGGAGAACCCTTTAGATCAATTTTAGATTTTGATCTGGATGACACAGCGTCCCAACACATCATCTTGATGCTTTCTTTCAATGCAAAGAACCACTGGCTTTTAAGGTATCGCTTAACCCTTTCCTTTAGCCCCAAAGATTGAGGTCCATCCCTGCTCCAGCTTTTTTCTAGACAAGAACCCGCCTTGACTCTCTGAAGGTCACCACAGCAGCGGCATTGAACGCTTGGCTGCCCCAAGAGCTGGCTTTGGATGGCTGTTTTGCCACATAAAGCTGAAGGGCATTTCGCTCTCCCCCCTCAAGCCCTCCTGGCTCACACACCCACCCGTGAGGCTGCTCGGGAGATTGGGAACTGCCAGCTCCCTAACAAGAAAGGCCCTGGAAATGCAGAGCGTGGGGACTGCAGTGTCTTGGCAGAGTTGTCTGGACATGTTTATTGCACAGAACCTGATTATTTATAGACAGCTCTGTAAGTCTTTCACTACATCTTGCTAACCAGACCTGATGTTTCCTCCGAGAAGGGCTGCTCAGATGCCTATTGGAGCCGGCCCCGTGCTGCTCCACAAGGCACCTGCCTGCAAAATCCCACCTCGGGGCATGTGCTCTTGGTGTTGGGATGCCATCGCTCTCGTCACCCCCTAAAACACCTCGTGGCCATGTGATGTGTCTGGTCATCCCCTAAATCATCTCATGGCCACAGCAGCTGGCATTGGTGGCCCTTCCCATGCCAAGGCATCAAAAATGCATACCAAGGGCTGTGAATGCAGCTCCTAGGCATCTCTCCCCATCCCTGAGCCATGCTTCAGGTTCACACACTGCTCCGTGAATTTATCTAATTTATCTATAGGTATCTGAGCCCTGGGGGCTGCACCTTAGCATGGGGGGCACTGCCTGAGCAGCGCTTGCATCTGTTCCTGAAAGTTTATGGGTGTCCTAGAGCTCCCTGGAGAGAGGCGGCTGCAGAGATGAGGCACTTTGAAATGGGTGAAACACTGCGACAACCGTTATGATTAAAAAAAGGGAGCATCATCGATGGTTTTGTCTTATTTAATGCTGACATCCTGAGGTCAAACTGTTCCTCTCCAAGGGAAGCACAGCAACATTAGTCAAACACAGAAATCTCTAGCTTTGTAGTTTTGCTGCATGATTTATAAGCCACAGGGGTAAAAAGAAGTTTTTCTCTGAAAATACTAGGGAATATTTCGATCCTTTAGTTTCCTTGTTGCGTTCCCTTGCTCATTTTAACTTCAGTTTTACAACATCAAAGCACTGGAGTTGAGCTCTCCTGGTACCCGTTTGCAGGATTCGGTATCCTACCACGTCTGGCTGCTAGCTCTTGCCAGTCGTACAGCAGTAATACATCACATAGACACCATCCCACATCCCTCTGGATTTCTTTAAATGAGCACCTCCTGTTCAAAATAGATGGTAAAATACTAGTAATGTATATAATGTGGTGTGTCATCTGGCACAGGAGCAAGAAATCCATCCTCAAGCCACTCGACAATGAGTAGCTTGAGCTTTGTCAGTGCTCAGAGCATGGGGCAGCTGAAATCCAGGTCTCTACCAGCATTGGGACAGAGGATTGCTTTTCCAGCCCTGAGCCCTGCCATGGCGTTAGGGAAATGTCAGGTCATCCTTCCCTGTGAGCGTAAAATAGGTGTTTAAGGATTTGGGTGGTTAATGCTGCTCTCAACGGGTCCTCGCATTTCAACTCGGAGACCAAATGACACCGCGTGAACTTCTGATCAAGTCAAAAAGTAAAACTCCCTTTTAGGAAAGATTTCAAAATGATGGAGGGCTTTGTTTCATTTTGCATTTGCAACTTTAATGTATTCTTCCCCTGCACTCCCACCCACTCCTCACACTCAACCCCAGACTTTCTACTCACATGGCTATCAGTGTCACTTCTGAAACATGTCTTTCCTTGAAAATCCAGCTTTTCATCAATTAAACATTTTTGACAGCTTTTCTGAAACAAATCCTCTTTGAAAAAAAAACCAAAAAAAACCAACCCAACACCCTCTAAGCTTTCCTGCAAACTATTGGTGGCTTTACCTTAAAATACTCCAGCAGCCCTACTGCGAAGGGGGCTGGGTGATCCCAGCTTGGGCAGCAAGATTTTGGGGCAGCTTTGGGCTGCTCCCGCAGGTGCTGTGGGGAACAGCCTGTAGCTTGTCACCACCGCTGTTAATCGAGTGCCACTTAGTGCTTGTGCAGGTCACTGGCAGGACGGGCGGGAGAGGGCTGGGATGGAGGCGTGTGTGCTGGGTGTTTCTTTCATGCAGTGCATTGCTGGTGTGTCCCCAGGTCCCCAGCTGGCTCAGTTGCAAGATGTTTTATTTCTCCTTCTCTTGCACCTCCTTCTTGCCTCCCCTAAACCTCCCCCCCTCCAAGTAACAACCCACCCATCCCTCCCACGTAGCCAAACCTCCTCTCCCCATCCCCTGCTGCACACCCCTGCCAGTGCATTTGCATCCAGATCCTCCCAGTCCAGCCCAGTTCACCACTGGCCGCTTCTTGCAGCTACTTCTGAGCACAGACAGATAAAACACAACTGCACTGTTTATAAGGAGGAGCACGTTTTTGTGTTCCCACGACATGAACCTTGTGCAGGCGTGTTCCCTGCCTTGGCTCTCGTCAGCCGTTTTTTTCTTGGAAGAGCAGGTAAATCTTGTGCTTACTTCATCACCTTTATCCTCTTCCGCTGTCTGACTTGAGTCCTTCAATGCGACAAAGGAGTTGATGATCTGAAATCGGTCTCTCTCTCCTGAGTACATCCCCTCTGGTGGTTCCCCCTCTCGCATCATCCTGCCTTTGGGGAGCCGGGGCCAAACATCACAACCCAAACACTTCAAGTGCCTTAGAAACCATAAATACAGCGACCACATCCTCTTGGTAAAAAGCAGAGAAGCTAGCAATAGATCTGCAAAGCTAACCTCTGTGGCCAGCTTGGCTCAGACCTTGCTCTTTTACCTCAGAATAGATCCGATATGTTATCTTTTCTATAAATGCAGTTTAAAACAATCTACTCCCTTTCCCTTTACTGAAAATACTTGTCTTTTTCGTGTTTTCATGCATCCTTCTCCTTCCATCTTGATCGGATTTAATTTTCTTGCCTAGTGGCACTTTGAAGACCCTAATGAACAGAAGGTCCCATCCCTTAGTGCCAGTCATACAAAAATAGTTTTGTGGGCACACAAATGCTTAAATGATAAGGCTGAACTGGCAGGACATGATGGCTTTGCAATGACTTGCAGAATCCTTTAATTAAGGTGCACATGTTTAGCTGGAGAAAAGCACAGTCTATGAAAGTATGCTAAACATGTTGATTTAATTGGCAATTACTGAATTTAAAGTAAGCATTCAAGTGTAGCCAAACCTCATGTAAGACAAAGTCTTAGCCCAAAGTCTTCTGAGGCAAGCACCAAGAAAACAAGGTAGAGGAAGATTAAATGCCTTGCCCAGGGTTGTGTGGAAGAATGTGCCAGAGCTGGGAACTGAGCTGTTTTTTGCTGGATCAGGCAGTCCTGTGGCTGTCCTTCCCCCACAGCATCACGCACCCAGGGCGCTTTCTCCTCTCTCCCCATTGAACCGTGCTGCTCTGGTAGAGCTCAGGGAGGCTTTTTTAACATCATCTTCTCTTGGAAGTTGGCTTTAATGACTTGGTGTTATTCCCTTCCCCCTTTCCAGTGGCATTGGGAACGTCACCGAGCAGCTGGCACGAGATTTGCTGTCGGTCTGAATCTGTCTTTTGTGCTACCGGCCCAAAATGGTCTCCTGCCATCTTTCCCCTCTGAATGCGTCGGTGGTTTGGATCTGCGGCCGTGTCTGCAACGGCCACAAACCAGCAAATCAAATCCTGGCCCCCTTAACCTTAGAGGAGCTTCGTTTTTTAAATTACCAGCGGGTGCAGAATTCTAATTATGCTCATTAGGGGTGTTTATGCTCCCCTCTATTTCTGAGCATCCTTCCGCATTACACATCCCTCGCAGAGCGGGCGGCGCGGGCGGAGAGAGCTGACAGTCGCTTCCATTCCCTATAAAATAATAACCTACCTCCTCCCCGCAGAGTGGGGAGCCCGGGCGCAGATGCGATGCCGTGGCACCGAGCACGTTTGGAGGGACAACGTGGAAGGAGAGAGGCTGCACGCAGCCAAGCTGGGACAGTAAGCACCAGCCAAGGGCTGACAGAGCTCGTCGGCGCTGGCCAGAAAGTGGCACTTCTGCTTCGTATTCAAATCTGGATGTTTTTTGTTACAAAAAGGACTAATTTGTGAGTTTTCTTGAGGTTTTGCCAAAAGCTGCTCCAAGCTCCCCTTTGGGGAGGAAATGTTTCAGCAGGAAGTTTTCAGGGAACCCCAGAGCTGTTATGCTGAGCCCTTTGTTTGCTGAAAAGGATCATTTAAATTATATTTTTCTAGCAGGGAAACATGCACTTTGCAGCATCTGAAACAGCCGGCGCCTCCCTGAGCTTTCCAAAGGAGGGAAGCTCCCTCCTGCAACAGGTATCCTTCACTCCGAACCGCAGCGATGGTTTTAGGACTGCCTTAATTCTTGCTAAAGCAGTCATAAAGCCTTGCTTATGTGCCAGGGCACGGATCAGTCCCAACGTGGCTGCTCCTCGGCGTGCTGCCGGCCGCACCCTCCGCGCTTCTGCACTTCCGACCTTCCCCGCTGGCCTTCCATCGAGGAAACGCGGAGCAATCAGTTCAATCCGGCACAATTTTAAATCTGTTTTCTTGCACCTCCAAAGAGCAATAAGCCACGGCCCAGCTGGGGAAAGATTTTGGCATTTTGAAGCTTTGCATCCTGTATCCGGATAGAGGGAGAGTTGTGGATAGTAGCAAGGCGTGAGTATAGATACGCATCTCAGAGGTGGACCAGGCTTACGCAGGGATGGGGATGGTAGTAGAGGCTTGTACAACTTCGTTACTTCTGCAATTAGCTACTCGGGGCCTAAAGGAGCGAGGGATTGCTGTGCAAAGTGCTGACTTACAGAGGCGATGGTGCCGTGTGTGTGAAAACTGGTGGGAAGCCAGAGAGGCGTGCGAGGAGGGAGAAAGGGCTCTGGGCAGAGGCAGAGGGACTTCCAGCCCGGAGAGGAGGTGTGCCAGGGAAAGGGGCCAGAAATCCAGGGAATGGGGCCAGGGCAGGGTTATTGTAATTCCTTGGAGGATCAATTTGCCAGCTACTAAAGCAAAAGAAAGCAGCACCCTGAAATGGAGACGAGTTATTTTGCAGCAATTAACTGTCGCTGCCGGCTGCTGCTTTTGGAGGGGAACCAAAAGCAAACCGAGGGGCAGGAGACCCCGTGTTGATTTGGGGTGAGTGCTTGCACCCCTCGCTGACACACTGGGGCTGTCCATCAGACCCTCGTGCCCCGAGGCTGGCTGCATGCACTGTTTGGAGAGGAGGAAGTTGTTGCTGTTTTCCAAAGCCAAGAGCTGCTGGCGGATGCTGGGTGACGTGATTTTAGGTCCCTGTGGGGGACAGAGGTACAGAAGTACAACAGCCACTTATGGGGGTCCTCAAATTAATAAATCAGACCCTGGCAAGGCCAGGGGCATCATGGTGGCTGCCTGCAAGGGTTCAACACTTTCCAAAGCCCCTAAAAACAGGACCTCGAGCAGGCGAGGAGTTGCATGGACACATGCATTACTCCTAGTGCCTGTCCCAAGCACGTGGTGTGTTTATATATGTGCCGTTTATGTTTTTACACGATGGCTGTGCCCGTAGCACGTGGAGGATGGCGTACAGGCTTTGCAAATTTCTGCCAGGATGCCGGCTGCGGGAGAGGGAAGCACCGGACGAGTCAGTTGATGGGGGCAGGAGGATGATGGCAGGAGTCTCTTCTTTTTACAGAAAGTGAAAAATCAATCCTTGACCTTTAAAGGAGTTTATGAATTCCTGGCTTAGGGATCAATGTGCATTGATTTTTGTGTGTCTGCGTGGGCTCGCCATGTACACTATCAGGTGATGAAAGCTGAGTTTTGCTGAGTCTGGAGCGGGCAGAAGCAGGTGCTGTCTCTGCCAAGCTGCTAGGAATAAAAACATTATTTTTCCTCCTTCCTCTGTGGCAGCTGTGAGTCTGAGGGTTGAGGTCACCTGGAAATACCACGTTTGGTATTTTGGTGACATAGCACCTCCCTGCCTCCTGACCTGCTGCACAGAGGCACTCCATCACCCTGCGGAGCATCCAAGAAAACGCTCCTTCCACCTCCTGTGCCTCGCAGCCCTACCCCGGGATGTTGCAGGCTGTCTCGCCTCATTATCTGAAAGGTCTGCAAGAGGGGGAAGCTGCTGGCTTGCCTTGGGGGCAGCACCACTGTCCATCTCCCTACATAAGTCAGGATGGGGCCATGCCTGCTTGCTTGGGGGGTGATTTTGGGCAGTGTGTGGGCATGGCTGTGTTGTGGTGGAGGAGAGGACAGAAAGCTGCTCCTGTGGGCACATCACCGTGCAGAGATTTGGTGGCTGTCAGAGTTGCCACTCTTGCATTAACCCTTGGACAAAGTGCCCAAGCCCAGGCTAGCAGAGGAGGTGCTGGTGGGAACCCAAATGCTGGTGACGACCGCCTGGGTAGCAGCAAGCAAAGCTTTCCCATTTCTACCCCTATAAAACAGCACTTTTCTCCAAGACTGCAGACTCAGCCAGCACTGAAGTTAGCTTAATGAATTAAAACTCTGCGAGGCTTGACCTCGGAGGTGTGACGTTCCTCCTTGTGAATGAGGATTTAAGGGAGGAGATGTGCTGGCAGCCCATTTCCCGACCTGCTCCCACGAGACGTGAGAGCAGAAGCAAGGCCCTCCTGTGCACATTTCTATATATATTTGGTGTATATTCATGTCCTCCCACTGATCTCCCGAGATGAAGCCGTGCGAGCTGACAGCTGCAGAGGAGCCAAGAGGTGCTGGGGGTGGGATGGGAACAGAAGGCTCTGAAGCCTGCTCAGCTGCTACGGGCTGGAGAGGGGAGCAAGGCAACAGAAAGGCTGACGTGTCTCAACTCACAAATGTTGAAGAAGGCATGGCACGACATATCAGTGCCCAACAGCACAGGCCTGAGTCGAGTCTTTGGTGTAGCATAAGGATAATTGCTGTTTTCTGCAGCAAGCCCCTGTTCCTAATCATCCAGAAGCACCAGCTGATATTTAAGGGGACTGTTCTGGGGTTTGGCACAGATGGGTTTGAAGAGCTCCATCTCCATCCCATGAAGTGTGGGGAAATAAGGTTATGAGGCTTGCTCTTGGAGCAAGAAGTTACCCATGGAGTCTGCAGCAGAGCCAGGAAGGAAATTCAGGCCCATCTCAAGGCATTTTTCAGATCCACCTTTTTCCCTTGCATCATCTCCCTCGGGGTATTTTCCAAGTCTCTGATCTACAGTGAAATTCAGTAAGATGTATACTCACCTGTGCTATCGTAAAATCTGCCTTTATTAGTTGGTAGCATTATAGGGTGCCAGAAATGCCCTGAAGTATTGCAGTGTTGCTTGGTTTTAGCCACCTTTGATAACTATGGTGGGTCCATGTGAAATGCAGAGGCTCCCCAGCCTTGTCTCTGACCATTTTCCTCTGCTGTGGTGAATATGACAAGAGGAAGATGCTTTCCTGTCTCCTGGTGGTTTTCTCACTGCATCCATGGATCCTGGCTAGTGCAAGCCCCAGGACTTGGTGTTGGCAGTGTCATGCCAAATCTTCTCTTGCTAAAAAACCCCTGACTCCCCTGAATCCTACAGCTGCCAGACTTGGTGTGGTGGGAAAGGGGTGGGAGGAGCAAGTGGATCAGGAGATGAGAGGTGGGTCTTGCTGACGCTGGGGGCTTTATCCCCCACCCCAGGACCCTGCTGGTCTTGCCCTGGTCGGTGGTGCCTGAGCAGGGTTCGGGGGTCCGCAGCGTGGGAGCTGCAAGGGAAAACAACCCGCCTGGTCGGCGAGGATTCTGACGCCACTTTATTTAATCTGACAATTTCTCCAGCCTCTCCTACTGTCTCTTTTAATGTATTCGTATTTGTTTGATCTCCTACAAACTTCCCCTCTCTGATCTTCTGATGAAATAATAAATCTGGGGCCCTTGAAGACACTTCACGGCAGGAGAGTCTAAACGAAAACCCTTTTAAGCATTTAGAGTTTTTTAATGTGACAATCCCCTCCTGAAAGGGTACCGTATATACTGGATTCCTCGTGACTGCTTCCTGTGAAATACAAGGCCATAAAACCTTGTAATTTCCAAGGCTGGATCAGCTTCCCCGTCTTTGAAACACAAGGATGTGGAATAGCCACATGCCACATGGCTTAATGGCTGATGAGCAGGTGCAGAGGATGCTCGTACTTACATTTGGAAAGATGCACACCTGTATCCCAGGTGTGATAGGTATAAAGCAGACCTGCTGTACGCAAGCATGATGAGGAGAAAAGAGGAGTTTGAGGGCAGGTATTGCTTATTTTCACTCCTTAAACTGCTTTAAATGGTAAAAAAACCCCAACAAGATGGGTAGGAGTGGTTTTTCTAATACCTGGCTGGTGAATGAAAGGAATAGGGGTAATTACGGGCGGCTCTGCTTGTTATAAATAGTGATAACAACCTTTGTGCAAGCTGTGGTGTCATCTGTTTGCAATCCCTGCTACTCTAGTTGTAAGGCAGGAATTAATTAAAACCAACAGCCTGGGAACTGCAGACACGTTAGATTCATGTCCCGAGTTTTACGGAGAGCTCCTGAATGGCACAAAAGCTCTCGGAGTCGCTTCAGATGACACCAAAATCTCCTTTTATTCGACTTGAGACATCAGAAGGTGATGGAGTATAAACTGATCCGGCTGCTGCAACCACGCCGAGCGCTCGGTGTCCAGCCGCAGAGCTCCCTCCAGCCCACGGTGTGACGGCGAGCACCTCTGCCCTGGACTGGAACGGAATGGAGTTGCAATGATGCTGTCGGAGAGATGGCTCTGGGCTGCTCCGCCGAGGTTGCCGGAGCCACAGTTGTTAGAACTGTCGAGCCGTGACCCCAGCTTGAGCATTTTCCAGCGCTCGGGCACAGATGCTCCGCAAAACCTGTGCTGAGCCTGCAGTGATTTGCGGGGTCTTTGCAACTTTCCTGCAAAATCTGAGCTTTTTGTTTCCAGCTTTTCCTATAGGCACAGCCTTTTGGTTTAATATTAACGTTTCAGGAGCATCACGCCATGCTGTCCTTGCAGCTCTCCCCTTGTGCCAACTCTGAGAAGAGAAGCAGCCATCCCCCTTGCTATTGCAAAGGCAAATGCTGCATTGTGTCTTGCACAGCCAGGCACTGCTGCAAAACCCGCTGAAATCAGAGGGATTTGGAAAACGCAGTGCCATCGTGTGGCTTTGCTCCTGGTACATGCTTGCAAGGCAGGGACAGAGGCTTGGCTTCCCCACACAGCTCCACAGAGCCGGCCCTGGGATGTATTCCCTGTCTCTTATTTCTTTACAGAGTGTAATGATGTTTTGTCCATTTAGTGGTTTCGGTTGCTGTTGCTCTTCATTGCATTGGATCCCTCAATCTGCAGCGTCTGATTGCATCAGCGGCCAGGAGCCCCTAATCGTGTTTGCTGGTGTTTAGGTTTTGCAGAGGAGGAGGGCAGATTTGGGGAAGCCAGCAACAAAAGAGCATCTAGTGTTGGGAAATGAAGCGGCTCTGATCCGGGTTGTGCGTTTTTACAGAGCAGAGCCACGTTGAGGGAGTCTCTGGAGCATGAAGCTGCATGCGATGGCAGCCCATGGGAGACCCTGGGTCTGTGATGCCCCGGTACTGAGGGGCACTTGGAGGCTGGTGGATCTCCAGAGCTCATCCTAGCTCTGAAATAGCAACAATTCACCATGCACGCAGCTAGTGCCATTGGGTAACTCACTCACCAGGTCTGCACCCTGAAGCCATGCCCCAAAATGCCTTCAGCCGTACACGCGATGCCCTGCGGAATGATAACGTGCTAATTGTGGCACCGAGCTGCAGGGAGAGGTTTCTGCTGCCGTCTCTGCTTTACAGTATCTCCATCAGTCCTGGTGACGTGGTCATACAAGTAGAAATGCCACCAGATGGCTTTGGGAAATCTCTCGTGTGCCAGCTCTAGACCCTGAGCCATGCAGGGCTGGTGCTGACCTCTGCGAGCCCCTGCAAGGGGCCATCCTCTCGCTGGAGGGTGGCACCACCCAGAAGTGCCTGAAAATTGCAAATCCATCATTTCTAGCCAAGGGGAGGTACCTTTCCCTCCTCCTGCCTTGGGGTGGAGATGCGCTCGTGGATGTCACTAAGTGCTTTGCAAAAGCATGCATGGCTGCAGAAGTGCCAAGCGCTGTCATTATTCACATCCCAGTGGAACTGATAAACTTTGGTCAAGAGCAAGACCGATACTTTGTGCTGGATTTTGCACGCGGGCTGGCCACGGCTCTGCATAGAGAAAAAGGGGAGGCAGTGGAGATGGAGAAAATACCTTACACAAGGTCACTGAAGGAGAGAACAGTCTGGGTATTTTATTTCCGGGACCAATAGCCTTTCCTTGTGTTTCTTTTTATCATCACAGTTTTCCCTTTTTCCCCTTTTCCAATGTTGGCACCTGCTGTTTCGATCCCATCCCTTGTGAGTGTTCGGGCAGTCAAACACCCGGATTGGCTAAACATCCTTTAAGTGATTTTAAAATGAGGGGAAAAACATGAGCTAGGGAGAAAATAATGAAGTTTGTGGCTCTGAATCTTAAACAGTCGCTTTGGTAGGGGCTGTGTGGTGCACACGGATAACTCGCCCCTTTACAAAGCTTCCCAGCCAATTGGCGGTTCCCTCAAGCCAAGCTGCTTTATAATTAAGTGATAATTGTTTTTGCTGGGGAGCACACAAGAAAGATAAACAGCTTGAGGAATCAATAAGCATCAAGGTCATAGGCTGAGTTATTTACTGAATCATCTGCAATTTATCTCCCAACTTTTCTGTACAAAAGAAAACAGTGACTATTTCACAGAGGGTTTAGGAGTACTGCCGTGAGCATCCTTACTTTAAAACAAAACAAAACATTGCAAATTCAGTGGCTTGATTTGGAAAACCTTCAAGAATTAACCAAGGAAGGTTTTGGGGCAAACTGCCAAGGTGCAATAGAGTTATCCACGCGCATGCATACACACGTCCACACATGCACTTGCTCTCTTACATTGGTTTAACCAAATCGATGTAAAGCCCTGCCTGGACGCTTACTTCTCATTAGCTTAAATTTGTCCTTAATTGACGTAGACCAAACTGCGGTGAACTTGGTTTCAACTGATCTGTGAGCAGCCCCTCACATCTGTGGATTTGAATGGCTTTGAAGCTGGACTCTTGCTCGGCGGAGGCCAGTTTGTAGCATCGGGTGGTCGGTGAGCACGGCACAGAGCTGTGGGGAGCAGAGGACCTGTGGCGACCGATAGCAACGGGTCTTTTTTTTGCTGGTGGCAGCTGTAAGTGGTCTCTCTGCACAAGGGCTGTGTGGTGGTCCCAGCTTTGCTCTTGGCTTGGTCCAGTTGCAAAGGGGGAGGTATATGCCTGCTACCCTAAACTGAGAGACCGCCCCTGCAGTGTGGCTAATGCATCAGTGCCTGTACGTGGCACATTTCTTGCCTCCTCCTTTGTGGTACCTCATGCAGGCTTTGCTGGAGACGCCCTGTCTGTTCTCCAATCCTTGAAATAACAATTATGGAGTGCTTTCCACTGGAGGACCTCAAATTTGTATATTATCCCTATTTTACTTATGAGCTAGGAGAGAGGACCCAACGGGGGATTTAATTTGCTCAAGTTTATCTACTGAGCCAGCAGCAGAGTGGGAAACCCAGGTCCGAGCCTGGTAGGTTACACACCAGGCAGCACTGTCCCCTTGCACTGTGTGCTAAAAGGGATGTTTAATTTATGTACCCTCAAGTAAAGTGCAGGAAAGACTTTTCCCTGGGTAGAGACATGCATTATCCTCATTACCTTATGTGAAATCCAAATAATAGCGAGCTGCAGAACTGATGAGTAAATAACTCAGCTATAGGACCCATATTTCCAGCACTTGCGTGCCTGCAGTGCTCCAGGTGGGAGAACTTCTCTATTTAAAATATTTCCCCTTTGCCAAGGGTTTGGAGGAGGAAGGTGTCACATGCCGCTTCGCCCATGGCAGCACCGTGCTGCCAACTGACCCCAAAAGACATTAATGAGATCAAAATCAATCTGGCAGCTCGCTTGCTGGCGTGGGAAGGCTTTTGCCAGCGCTGTGGCTGCGAGCGGCTCTCCTGCCGCGGTAATCTCTTCGTGCCGGATTCCATCTCCCTGTGCCTCGCTGTATTGATTAAGTAATGTCAGTGCTAGGCTTGTTTTAGATAAAGTAGCTTTGTGGATGGCAAAGGACTGGGTGGATGCAAGGTGCCCCTGGCTGTCGTGGTGGCCGGGAGGTTTGTGGCAGGGGGTTTCTGGAAGAGCTTGAGCCCAACCTGCTCTCCTCTGATCACTGAGCTTTGCTCTGCCACAGGACTGTGATCTGTGGCTTCTCCTTTGCACGGGCTCCCTGCAGTGCCCTTGGAGACACTCCTGGACCCCCTAAACCCTACAGCTTTTAGCACCCCTCATCCCTTGCTGGCTTTCCTACCTCCTTCCCCTTGTTCTCCATAAGAGCATCCCTCCCCTTTTTCAGTCTCCTGATGATCTCCATCGCTTTCCTTCTGCTCTGACCTGCAGCATTCATTAGTCTCCCTTATACAGCTGCCAAAACATCCTCCTATTTCTCTGTCCTGTTTTCCTGTGAGCAAAAGCGCCGGAGCAGGTACCAGAGCCTGCCGTGCTTGTTTCCCTGTGGCATTGGAGCTGAATTTAAACGAAGGCTGGAGAGGGCTGGCTCAGCAAGCTACCAGGTCTCGGTGCTTGCCGGTGGAAGTGGCAGGAGCTAGCGCATTAGCAGGGATTATACAGCCCGTAGCTGTGTCACTACCGACTGTCCAGTCCTCTGCATCCAGCCGGGACAGCAGAACAGATTTCTGGCATCAGTTTTTTACGTCTCTACTAGCTGCCTTGTGTAGTAGCGTTTGAGACAAGGTCCGCGGTCCCTCTGGACTTAAGGGAATGTTATTTCATTTTTCCCATAGTCTGCCTGGTCGATGTTTCAAGATGCTTCCCATGCTGTGGAGTTCACGGGTTCAGGCAGCCATCAGAATGGTATTACGTGGCTATCTCTGATGGGAAAAAGTAGGGCTGCTTGACCCAAAGGTCCCTTCCCGTCCCCTGTACAACTCGCTTTTGTTCAGCTCTTTACTCTAATGTAAACCCAGCGAGCCGTGCCACAACCCCTTTTCCTGTGCATCTGCGCTTCGTGCCACCAGATGCTTTCCAAGTGCTGCGCCTGTTATCTTGGGTTCCTTTATCTAATGAATTTATCATATCAAGGAAGCAATTCACACACCTCCTTCACTCTCAGCAAAGGCTGGAGTGCATTACCCATCATGCTACCGTCCAAAATTACAACTTGGCATAGATCAATCCTGGCTTTTGAAATCCATTTAAATGGATGTAGCGATCTCCAGCAAGTGAGACTCGAGAGAAGAGATGCTGTGTTAATCTGTAATGAAACAAGAACTAACCCTGAAGGGAAAGACAAGCGAGGGTGAATGGGGCTCTTGTTGGAATGAGCATTTCCCGTGATGTTCTCATTCTCTTTCCATTTTTGCTATATACCGTCTATTTTTTTTTCCTCTATCCTTTCTCTCTGCACATTGCCTTTTTCCTTTGGAGATGCTCTATATAATGATCCCATCACTTGAGCTTTCCTGAAGAGAAACGAGTTCTTTCTTTTATTTCATTTGCTCACGACCCTAAGAAATTTTAAATGGAGATGGTGCTAGTGAAAAGCAAGCTGTAAGCGTGAAGATGACAACCTTATATTATATTTATAAAGTTTGCCTTTAGATGAGTTTGACTATACTTTCTGTACTTCAGGAAAGAAACTTTTGAAATTACTCTCCCACATTACAATTAAATTAATTTCTTAAAGTTGAAGTGTTTGCAAAGTCAAAAAGTGCTTCCATTCGCTGTATCTCTGTGTCATAAACTTCTCTGCTTTACAACACAAATTAAATTGTTTTGGAGCTCGAGACTGAAATTTTCAAAAATGCCTAAAGCACTTTGATTAGAGCTGGTTGAAAAAATTTTCTAATGAATCAGTTTTCAAAATGAAAACACAAATTCACCGAAATCAAATCATTTCATGGGACCGTCACCATTTTCTCATTTAAAATTTCATCAAAATGTTTTATTTCAATGAAGTTGAATCCCCTTGGTTCAGCTGATCATTTTGCGTGTAGGCTATGTTGCAATTCATAGTAGGAAATGGTATTACAAGAGGAAAACAAAGCCTTTGATGAGATTGTTGTGATATTGCTGAGGTCAACCTTTTTTTTTTTTTTTTTTAAATTGTTTTGGGGAGGTGGGAAACTTGCTTTTTCTGGTTAATGAAGAAAACAATGCAGGTTGGAATCTGCCAAGGACAAAAATGTGGTGTTTGCTCCAGCTGTGGTCTGGGCGCCTATTTCTGTTGAGGTTTCTCCTAGCACTGACCCCATCCACCCAACACTTTGCGATCTCCCCTGTCAGAGGAGCTCAGCTGTCGCCACAACTCATAAATCAAAATTTTGTCTGCAGTATAGCTGGGACGAGATTGCTTTGAAGATTAATTCCTTTGAAAGATTAGGGCTGCGGGCAAGATTAGGACCTTTCTCACCCCTTGAAATGGCAGCGGTGATGTGAAATGTCTCAAGGTCTGAGGAAATGGCAGGGCTGGGTGGTTGCAGAGGGGGTTGGGGTTGTGTTTGGGGAGGGCTCGCCGGGAGCGGTGGGGCAGCCGGTCTCCAGCGAGCAGAGGTTGTGTTGCGCGGTGGGTCGCCATAAGCCACGCATGCACCTCCAGCATCCTGGTCTCCATCTGCTCTCAAGAAACACATTTCCACGAAAAGTTTGGGAATTACATCCTGGAGGCTGTGGTCCCCCAAATCCCATCCCCGTTCTGAGCCACGGGGACCTGCTCAACGCAGTCACGTACATCCCCAAGGTGCTTCTCCAAGTCTTGTGCTTTGGTTGAAGCCCATAAATGCGGTGCCATCGGTTGTGCACCCCAATCTTTCCATATGCAACAGCAATTGCTAATGCTCTTTAAACATAGAATATTATATTCTGGGGTATGGTCTGCATGATAGGACTCCATCTGAGGTCAAACCCTCCTGTGCTGGTTGTTGAAAAAATGAAGGAATCATCCATGTCTTGAGGAGTTTCTTGTCTACTAGGTAACCAGGCATGGAGGGAGGAGTGGAAGGTGTTGCAACCCTATATCATATGCTGCAAAACAGCGCTGAGCTGACTCAGAGAGAAGCCACCATCCTAATAAAAGACTTTCAGAGCTCAACTTTTCCGTGCCAAACACCCCCTTTATGCAAACGCAGTTCTGCTGCATCCCTCATACCCATGCCATTGGTGTTTGCTCATTTTCCCCATTTTTTTGCATGCTACCTGTAGGTTGGTGGAGTTGGGGTGAAAGCCCCATCACTAAGGTCCTTTGCTGCTTCCAGCGAACCTTGACAGCCCTGTGCCACAAAACCCCATGAACATGCTGGACTGACTGGCCAGGAGACTTTTCAATTTCTCGGTGCAGACGGGTGCAGCGTGAGGGTTGGGATTTAGGGCTTGGCCCAGCCATTTCTCCTGCCTGCTTGCCAATTAATCCCTTGCAGAGTAAATACATTCCCTACGCTTTATCAACCTGCAAAGAGTCTTAAAGACAAACAGAAAAGCAAGAAGGAAACAAAACAAGCCACCCGCCAATAAATTAAATGCACCAAGGAAAACACAGAAAAGACTAAGCAAACCCCAAGCAGCCCCTTCCTCTGAGTTAATTAATTGGAGCCCTGTTTGAGGACAAGCACCCTCTTAAATCCCCCATTGCTGAATGCAATTTTCTCAGTACAATCACTCAGTGTCCCTGACGGACAGGAGCCCAATCACTTCTTGACAGAAGGCGAGCGCTGCTGCAGCGCCGGAGTGAAAATAATAGATTTTTAACACTATAGCAAGGCTTGTAAGTACCCAATGCAAAACAATTCCCCCCCTCCCAACCTCCTCTCTGTTCCTCCGAGGAGGCCACCACTGACAGGAGATGTTGTTGGGCTTCAGCTGGTGTTTCCTGCAACAGGAGACGTGGTGGTGATTGACTTCTCCCACCGGTGTTTGCAACGGGTGCAGGAACCTGCAAATGGCTGGGCTGTGGGATGTGGTAGTTTATTTTTTGTGAAGGCAAAGACCATGCTGCTACCCCCTGCCCATCCCTGGAGGGGGGAAGGAAAACATCTCGGGGTGTGCAAGCACCATGCTAAAAGGCTGGGAAGGACAAAGGCTTGGACGGGAGTTGCGTACGTGCAAGCAAATGGCTGGAGTAAAATTCAGGATGTATTCTGCGTAGCTCCGAGCAGCTTTTAGCTGTTAAATTGCCGGCTGTGTCCTTGACTATGAACTAGCCCTGAAGATTTTGGTGGATGTATATACAGCGTTGGCCAGCCGGCGTGGGTCGCCGAGGTCAGCGCTATTAAAGGCCTAATTCTCGGGCACAAGGCTAACGACTTAACTATGTTTATAATATCAGCGAGAACCCATGTCAAATCCATTGTTGCATGATGTGACCAAATCCATTACTGCACACATGGAAATCAATTACTGCACATTAGGGAACATTTAACACTTGAGCCTTTTCTGCCGCGTTATTTGCACGGCGTGGCTGGAGGAATCGTTATCTGCCACTCTGGAAATAGATTTTCTTTTTCTTTTTTTTTTTTTTTTTTGTAACATCTGTAACAAATGTGCACAGGTACAGAGCAAAACATGCGTGCAGAAGAGCTTAGTTAATGGCCAGGGGCTGAAGCAGAGGTGGACGGGGGCGATGCGTGATGCACAACCGACACCGCTTACCCCAAACGAGTGGGAATAAATGTTTTCCTCTGCCGTGTTCACACATACTCCTCTGTCTGATGTTTCTGTCTCTCAGAGCCACCTCTCCCACTCAGGCAGCAGACGTCCCCACGCTCATTGGCCCACACTTCTGTGTTTCGTTTATATTTTGTGTGTATTGAACAAAAAACCCCCTCGACAAACAGACAACCCTGCATGTTCATGGTGGTGTTGCAGGGGATGAAGCAAGGAAACGGTGTGTTGGGACGTGCTTTGGTGGTGGTAGGTGGGGGAGAGCCTGTGCTTGCTGGTTCTTGGGGAGATCTGGCTTCACCTTTCTCCTTCAACACACTCCTGATGTTTGCAAGGGCTGAGAAAGGATTTGAGGACACAGAAAGACAAAAGCAGTGCACAACAACAGGAATCCCCCCTCTGCGTAACGGGATTGAATGGAGCTCTTCCCCACCCTGGAGCATCCCTTCCCATCTCCGATCGGGGGGGGGGGGCTGATGCATCTCCCGTTTTGCCGCAGCCCTGTGCACCCTGTTTCCTTGCACCCTCTCCCAAATACTCAGCCCCACATCGGGTTTTTTCCCTTCTACTCCCACTTGCATGTCCTCCGTTCCCCCAGCGCTAATGCGCTCACTTAGCAGGCGCTCGCCACCTTTCTTCTCCTGCGCACACCCTCGCACACGCACGGAGATGAAGGAAATGGATGAAGGTTAATTTTTTTGGTCCCTCTCATAATGACTCATCCATAACGATTTCTATTGGTTATATTTCCTTGTGTGACAGAAACAATTTACTGCATTCCTGCAAAGCCTATTTTCTCTGCATGATCTGCTTGTGTGGAGGTTTGGGGAAGTAATTTACAGATATTTTGCCTCAAAATAGCTTACAAAGACAATAGAGTCCTGTTGACACCCAGGTGCACTCCTCGTGAGCTGGGGAAACAGGATAAAACAGCTTAAAAATAAAAACACTTTGTGATAGTCACTCAAAGTCAAATTCTACATCACACACCATGGTCAAAAAGCTCTTTTTGACTCAGGGAGGGACTCGGGGAGGTGCAGGGCTTCTCGGAGGACTGCTTTTGATCTGGACTTGGCTGGTAGGAGGATCCTCAGTGACATAAATTAGCAGGAGCTTCAGCAGGGTTTTGGGATGCTCCTTATGGATCTGGTCCTGTATATTCTTCTATAGGGGAAAGCCAGCCACAGGTCATGAGAGCACAGGGCTGCTCCATTGGGTACAATTTCAGTGTGTCTTGCTGTAGGATCAGTCCAGAAGCCCGGAGGGAAGCAGGGGGTCATGAAAGGGTGTGTTTTGGCAGAACCCAGGGTTTTCTTTCTGTGTTAGTGCCCACCAGCCCCACCGTAACCTGCCCGCCTCGCCAAGCCGCTGCCTGCGCTTGCAGCTCTCTCCCCGCTCCGTGAGCAGTAAGCTCTGAGATAATGCCTATTCAAGGTAATTTGCTCAGGCAAACGTTTCTGCTAATGTGCCTGATGCTCTGTGATGGATAGCTCCGTTATTTCTTGGGTGCCCATTACTGCAGGACCTAATCCCCCCTCTCTGCTTGCTTCCATTGCCCCCCGAGCTCAGCATCTCCTGTGCCTGGCAGGGCACAGGAATCACTGGTGGCTAATTCAAATGGAAGCAGTGGGGAGGCATTTCATGTTTTCTTCTCCATCTGCTCATGCACTTGGCCTTGAATTTAGTTAGTGGGCACGGTGGCAGAAAGGTGAGTGTTGCCATCCGCTCTGAAAGCAGGCACGGTTTTGCCTCCTCCTGCAGTCACTGATGTAGATAACAACCCCCCAGGCTGGGAGCAAAGGCCACTGTCACAGTCACGCCAGAAGCTGCACGGGGGTGGAGGCAGGTCGATGTGCCAGGCGCTGGGTGCCTCGGCCAGGCACGGGGGATAAATTAGAGAGGGCAAGAGGAGGGGGAAAGGTTTCTGTGCCAAAGAGCTGGGCTGCGCTGACAGTCACAGCTGGAGTCAAAGGGATGCGGCACACGCGATGCATTTGAATCCCGAGAGCTGGAGCGTTTGGTGTGAGCCCGTGCTGGTTTAACTCGGGATGGGGGAGACGGGAGAAGATACCAACTGGCCTAAACTTTGTGCCTTGCACCCAGGCTGAATCCAGTCTGGGTGCTGCAGCTGGTTTGTCAGTGGTACCCGCCTCCTAATCCTGGGATTTACTGGGAACTCTTAGCTGCCTTTTTGCTTTCCCTTATTTCCATGCCCTGATGGTTTTTGGGGAAAGAAGATGTGTTTTGTGACTTATTTGATGCTGTGAAATCTGAATCGACCAGAAATTTCTTAACACATGCTGGTTTAACACATCATGCTCTTAGAAGAATTGCAAGCTAATTGCAGGTCAGGACGAGCGTTGGCTGTGTCTCCGCGTGCCACTATAAATGATCTGCCTCTCTTCAGCTTAACCTAGGGTGTATTTTGGAGGCAGAAGGATAAAGGAGTGTGTGTCAGCAAGGTGGTGGGGACTGGCACAACCCCTCTCAGTCCCATTGCATCCCACAGAGCTCCCCATCATATACCCTGTCTGGAGGTGGATGGAAACCAAGGTTTGTTGGTTGGACCTCCCCGTGTTTTTGAAGAAACTGTTGGTGTCATGCTCCAAAAAAGGAATGAAGGCAAACAGCAGAGCTGTGATGCTCGAGGGAAGGGCTATGCTGCCAGCACCACTCCCCCTGCGCCCTGGAGAGCCCAAGTCTGGGACTCATGCACGGTACCTGCTCCTTCCAGCATCCGAGTGTCCCTTGCTGTCCCCTCACAGAGCTGGGGTGTTGGAGGGGGTCACGGCCATTGCAGATCCGGGTGTGGGGAAAGGCAGGCGCTTGTCTGTGTCCCAGGTCAGCCGGTAATGCTGGCGGCAGCAAACACTGGCTCTTTATCCGCCTCCTGCTCTGCAAACACAAGCCCTCTTGTTCCTGCACATCGCGCTCGCGGCAGCACCCGAGGAGCAGGCTCGAGTGCTGCTGCAGGCTCGGGCCAAAGGCTATCGTTAACCGAGCTGTCAACGGGCCCTTTGTGCGGGGAGCAAAGGCAGAAGGCTGCGACATGAAGCCCATCACCCCTCTGCGTGCTGTGGGTGACCAAATACGACGTGGCTTTGTCACATCGGTCCTGCTGCAGCGTAGGGAGGGATGTGGTTGCACCAAGCGCCCACAGCCCTGGTTGTGTTCAGTGCTGAATAAAACTGGGAAGAGCAAGAAGTAGCATCCTATTTTTCCACCTCTCCCCAACGTTGTGTTTCTCCTCCTTTAGCTCGCTTGCCCTGTGCAGCCCCAGGGAGCTGCTGTGGGGAAGGCTCGGGGCTGCTTTTGCAGCTCAAGAGCATTTCTGGGTGTTGTCCTCCCTGCCTGAAGGCTGCAGGGCTTTGTTTGAGCATCTCCAGGAGCTTCCTGGAGATGAGCAAAGGTGGTGCTTCTCCTCCTGAGAGCAAAGGAGACTGCACCAAGGTTTTAACCCCTACGTGGTGAAAGGCATGTTGATGGATAAGTGGCAGTCTATGAATGACAACAGGAGAGGGGACTCAGCTGCCACAACAGGGCAGCTTCACGCTTTGCCGTGCCCGTGCTGGTGAGCCCAATTACAACCCCGCTCTGCTCCTGCACCTCCGACGAATGCACGTCTCTCATCAGTGCCCCATGAGCACAGGGGAGCTTGTGGTGGCCTGTACCAGCACATGTAAATAAACTCCATCCCTTTGAAGACAGGGACCCGTTGACGGTAGGAACCATCAAGCGTGTGCCAGCGGTGGCACCAGTTGCCACCAGATCCAGGTTGAGGTCTGAAAGCCTCAGTTTGGGCTCAAGGATGCGGCTAATGCCAAGGGCTGGTTGCTGTGTTATTTTCATACTTTTTTGGAAAACTTGAGGTGCTGCATGTTGGCCCAGCCCAATTAAATCCATTGTAGGCAATTGGGGAGCATAATTGGCTGATTGGATTTGGGAGGCATGAGGCCACATGTCGCCTTTCTGCTGGTGTATTCTGTAGCCGATGGACCTGAGAGTGGGGCTCCTGGAGGAAAGCAACTGATCTGGGGTCTGTTCCCAAATTCAGAAGAACTGTCTGTCCCTGACGCTGGGTGTCTGATGCAACCTCCTTCCCCCAAAAAATGTTTCAAATTCTGAATTGATTATCAGAGCTGCTTGGACCCAACTTTCTTTGTGACATATCAGGGGGTGATTGCCCATAATTTTGCCTTTTTAAAAAATTTTTAGGCCATCCATCTGTCACTGAGGTGAAACTCTCACCTGAAATTTTAGCTGTTGAAAAGTCCCCTCTTGAAAATACAAAGCGAGTTCCCTGGATGCTGAACAGGTTTGTTGCAAATGTGGCTCCAGCACATTTTTTATCCTGTGCCCTTGCACGCCAATCTGGAGGATCTCTTCTTCCTTGAGCCATCCTGACCCACTGTGAATATTCAGCTCAGTCCCAAATGACACCAGACTTGGAGCAGGTATAAACTTCACCTCTACGCAGAGGTCTGCTCTTGTGTTCATTCCCTTGAAGCATTCAGGGAAGGATTTTAGGGATATACACACCTTTTGCAGGTTTGTTGGCAAAAGGCTGAATTTCTCCCCAATTTATTTGACTATGTTTAAGAGTCTGCATTTAATCTTTTTTTTCCTCCCATGCCTGTTGCAACAGGACAAAACCCCGGACCACTGGTGTGCAGAGCAGGTAGCAGGGATCTTGCATAACCGAGCCCCAAAAGAGCAGCCTCGGCCGTTGAGGCTTCTTTCTGTGCTAATTTGAAATGAGGTGAGCGATGGCAAATTGAGTTTCAAGGGCAGTAGAGACAACTTGTCAATTTAGCCTCGGCTCCTCTCTGTCGGTGCAATCCTTAGGAGCTGGATCTGAAGCTTGTTTACGGCAGTGGATATAATAGCTGCAATCCTCCAGGTAGATTAAGCAATTTCTTCATTTAGGACTCTCAAAACTCTATGACACTTTGAGGGATTTTTCCTGACCTTGCGAAGGGCGAACGCCACTTTCCCTCCCCACCCTCATGGATTTTTCTAATGAGTCCAGGGGGAAAAAAAGGGCTTGTCAGGATGGAAATTGCCACGGGATTAGATTTGTTGGGTAGATGTGAGTCTGAGCCGTGCTGGAGCATGGGGAAATCTTCCCACCACCTTCTGTGTTGGGTTTTAGTGATTGCATTCCCAGTTGGGGATGTGGCTCTTTGCTGAGCGATGGGCGAGCAGGTCCTGGCCTCTTTGTGTGCCTCATTTTCCCTGTCTTAAACTGCCCTTTGTTTAAAAAAACAAAACTTAGAGATTTACTGGCAACGTGTGTTGGGCAAAAGGAAGAAAAGATTATTTACTCTCGTAGTAGCATCCAAAATCAAACAGGTGCTTTGTGAATACAAGAGTAGCCCCAGACTTGGCAGTGAAGCACTTAAAATAAAACATCAGACGATGAAGCACCGGGGGAGACGTTGAGGCAGCGGCAGTGTCAGGGAGACAAGGCGTGAGCCAGCTGCAAAGACCATTCCCCCAGACGCAGTTTCAGAAAGGCCCTCAACCTGTGACTTCAGTCTAAAGCCTGAGTTTGTACTTGTTGAGCAAAGGGACCTACCTGACCCCCCCGGTGCTAAAGCCTGGCCCACGGGGGTGGATAAGCAGCTAAAGCTGGAAGAAGCTGCTCACGTACTAATTTCTTCTAAAGTCTAGATGCTGTTGAGGTCTGGAGCGTGGGTGCAGTGTGATGTGTGGTTGGTGTTGTCTCAGCTCCTCCTGGGCAGCTGAGAACTGCTGTGGGGCTTTGCAGGGTGTTTTGCAGGGGGGCCAGTGGAGCGGAGATGTGAAGAAATCTCAGCAGCGCTTGAGCAGGCGACATATTTACCTCCTGCAGGGTTCGTTGGGAATAGGCTTGTGCATATGAGAATCCCACCAGGCAACCCATCTGCATCTTTAGGAACCTAAATGCCTTTGCAGATCTGTCTCTCAGTAGCTGCCAGAGCAGATCAGAGCGGTAGTGCACCCAGCTCAGGACCCTGCCTGGAGTTGCCAGTAACCCTGGATGCCCAGAAAAAGGTGGGAGGAGAGTTTGCACCGGGACAGACAGACAAAGTCAGGGTTAAGGGGTGAATTGCTATGAGCATGGGTGCAAGTGAGGCAATGAGCAGTCTCTGCTTGGATGCTGAAACTCCTTGAGCAGAAAAAAAAAAGCAAATGGAACTTTTTAACATTTAAGAAAAAAATAACCAAAACACACAGTAGCAACGTGAAATCTTTCAAGGCAGAAGCGTGGTTGGTGACATCCCTGCTTACCTCCCCGCTCCGCTTGCAGCTGATACGCTGTCTGATTAAGTCTCAGTAGCATGAATGTTCACAGCTGCATGTAGGACATGGAAAGTGCCTAATGACTGCTCGAGCTGGCGTAATTCCTAAGTAGGTATGGCATGTGGTTGCTCTGTAAAGGATTTCAGGACTGACAGTCTGTGAAAAGTGATAGAGGAGAGAAATGCCAGAGCGGGGAATTAAACACATGCACGGATTAAATGAACTCAGTACTGACAAAGCAGGACTGCTCTGGTACTGCCTGAGCCTGGCTTGGGTTCACACAGCTGGGGAGCAGAGAGTGTTTTGGGGTGCATGCGTGGAAAGCGGGTGACGATGGTGTGTGGATGGGAGGGGACGTGTAGAACAAGCCCTGGGTCCATCCGATTTTCATCTTTTGGTGATGCTTCCTGGGGTTTCTTGGATGCTCCAGAGGTTTCCACGTGGAGCAGGGACCCACCAGCTGCCTGCTGCGGGTGCCAAGACCCAGCTTGCCTCCTGACAGCTTTTTGTGTCTTCTGAGCCAATATTTAGGGTAGAAAGTGGCAGGATCCATCTCCCCGGCCTTTGGGCCTGCGGCTGTTTCACTGTACAAATGCTTGCTTGGGGGAATTGTGCCTTACAAATCCCCTTCTCTGCTCGTCTTCGCCTCTCCTGCTGTCCCACCAGCCTGCCCTCCCCTCCACACATATATCCTCTTCCCAGGTTTTCATTATGGTAATGAGGGGATTAAAACAATTTTCAATATTTTTAAACCAAATGATGAACTCACGGGCTGCTTTTGCTGCTGCCATATTGCTAAGTGTCTTAATAGGCCTATTTCCTATTTAGATATACTTGATATGTCATTGCTCAGATGGTCAATGTGCAACAGCCACCATAACCATTCCTGGTTATGCAGTGAGAGTAAGTGACCGGTTTGTTGAAGCCTAATAAAAGAAATTATCGGCATTTTGGAGCAGAAATAAATACCTGGCAAGGACTGAGTAGCTTAGGAGGACAGCATGTGGATGTGGTGATATTTTAGCATCGGGATGCTGGTTGAAATGCAAACAAAAGTGGGGTCCTCCAGGCTGTGCATGCTCTTGGGGGGACTGGCTGGGTCATTTGGTTTTGTTCCTTGTTGACAGCGTAGGTGCATGGGGGGAAACCAGCAGGAGATTAGCAGGAAGACATTTGTGGGCTCCAAAAATTGGATCTTCAATTCACGTTTTGGGGCAGGATATACCTCTGGGCTCTTGGGCTTGATCCCCAACATTGGAAAAACCTCTCACTGGCTTCAACGAGCTGCTAAATCTTGCTGAAAAGCAAGAGATTGGTTTGCTCTGACTCCTGGGTGCTCCAAAGGGCGACCAGGAGCCCAGCTTGGCTCTTAGCCTCCATGAAAGGGGCACGGGTAGGTTTGCTCTCAGCTGGAGCAGGCTTTCTTCCATCCCTCCCTTCAGGGCTGGCAGGGCTGTGATGAAGCAAGTGAAATCAATAGTCCAGGGGAAAAAAAACCAGCAAAACAGACCCCAAAAGAAGTCAAAAGGATCATAATAAAGCATAAAGTGTTGCAATAAATATTATTAGAGCATCTTTGGCAACAATAAAAAGATTAATTTGCTATTGCAGGAAAGAAAAAAACCCAACAATGGGTTTATGCTAAAAATTGCTGCCAAGAATTGCTTTTCATCTAGTGCATTCTATTTTATTGTTTTTTTGCCTTTTCGCCCTCCCCTTCCTCCCCCATCTCCCTGCGATATCTGTATTGCTGTAGGTGATAGTGAAGGTCTGATCTATTGGTAGGATATCCCTCAAACATCTCACACGCGTCTCCCCAGGGCTCTGCGACTCTGGATTTTACTTTTTTTCCCTTTTTTTTTTTTTTTTTTCCCCCACCCTGAAGAAACTGATTTGCCACCAGCTCCTCTAAGAGGGTTATGCATACTAGACTGGCAACATCTGATGTATGGCCACATTTGGAGCCACAGACTACACCAGCCTTAATAACATTCTTCTTTACAAAGTGCTTACTGTTAAATATTTATGAGACGATGCAAGAACAACCGCTGCCATCGTCCACGAGTGCACGAGCATCCCTCCTCCCTGCGGTTTAATGGGCCTGTGTTATGGAAGGCAGGTGGGCAGCCTCTCCTTTATTATTCGTATATAGCTCTGGGCTCACCAAGCCTTGACCTGCCCTTACTAATCGCGTTTTCAATGGCTGAATATTGGGCATTACAGATTTACTCGGGGCAAGGGACTCTGTGGAGTCAGAGGGCTGTGTTTTTTAAGTCCTCTTAACTGCTCCAGCCTGGCTTGGGTCCAGGGGATATGATTTTTGTTGATGTGCAGAGGATGGAGGCTCGTGGCGAGTGCTTGGCTTTGGAGCGGGAAGAGTTGGAGTGAGATGAGGCCCTGTTCTCAGATGCTTTATGTTTTTTCTGCCTTTTTTTTTAATGTTCTTAATTTAGGGTCAAACTCTTCCTCTTACCTTAGCCCCCACCACCCCCTGGGAGGTCTCTGAGGCTTTTTACGCTTCCAGTTTGGCTCTTGTCCCACCCGTAAGTCTTTTAAAGTCTCTGAATGCCAGTTAGGTGCTGCCGGAAGAGTAGCTGGAGGGGACAGAGGTGACTTTTTTCCACTCACTGGGAGGATAAAAGTGCTGCTGCTGCTGGCTAATGCCTTTCCTTTGGTTTGGGAGGGCTTATTTTGACAGTCGCAGATCCTGGCTCTGTTCTCCGCAGTGGGAATGTATCACTGCTGGCAATTCTAGCGTTACTTACATGCAGCATCATTAAAGCATATATTATATCCCAAGGGGAGATGATCTAAACTCAACATTTCCAATTGTTTTAAAGTTATCTGATTTTACCCAAGCGATAATGATCTACAAATTGCACTCGTCATCTCCAAAAGCCGGCTTTCCTGTAATGTCCTATTTGCGTCGGCTGCCGGGGAATTGCTTTAATAAGTATAACTAGCTCTTATTAGCATTTCCACCCGTAGATTTGGAGGTTTTTTTACGGAGGACATGGCTTTACCCATCACTTTTCAAAGAGGGAAAGGGAGGCATAGCCGGTGAAGCCCGTTGTCCGGGATGCTGCCGGAGCACCAGGCTGCCTGGAGGCACGTTGGCACTTCTGCCGGAGGTGCCAGCCAAGCTCCCGAAAACCCACACGAGCGTGTGAAAACGCACAGAGCGGCTTTAACTCCTTCAAACATTGCCTTTTTAATTTTTAACCTCGGGAACGGCGTTTTGGTTCGGTGCCAGGCTGAGTTTCCAGTTGGCGCTCTCTTATTTTTATTTTATTATCTGAACACTGAGGGGATGGTGAACACGTTTGTAGCCTCCAATTCAGCATAAAGCGATAACGCCGCGCGACTGAAATGCTCTTTACTCCAGTAACTTTCACTCAACGGTAGGGAAGGAGCTCTAAACCTGGTCACGGTGGCAGAGCAGTGTTTCTGTACAGCCTACTGCAAGCCAAGGCGCCTTTAATAAAGAAATGAGATTACAGCAAGGAGGCTTTTAGGGTAGACAAATTGGGGTGATTCTCTAGCTTGCTGCTTGCTACCTATTTATTCTGGCAATGGGCTGCGTCATAACAATTTACGGGGAATGCTGGATGCGGGGTTTTGCTGCCCTCCCTCATGGCAAGCAGAAGTGGACCCTTAGGATTGCCTTTGCTCAGAGGAGACACACAAATACAGTCAGGACTGTGCAGTCCCAGCTTCTGGACTATTGAATGTGAAATCATGGCTTTAATCTTCCAAGAGGAAGTTTTTAACCATTGTAAGAGAGAATAAGGTGACTGCTGTCTAAAGCCAAAGAAAAAAGGACCATGCATTTATGTACTCCTGTGATTTTTATGATTACCTGAGGACGTTTGGGGCATGGAAGACTTTGTGCATATATATTTATTTCTTTCCTTGGTGTATCTGTATGGGTGGCACATACATGGCATGCACATAGGCAACTCAGATTTGCAGGGTTGACTGTGCTAGAAGCCTCCTTTGCCTCCCAACATTTATATTACCATGCCAGGGCATAGTGAGTGACAACCAGGAGACATCTGGGTGGGTGAAGACGGGGAAAGGGATGAAGGACCAAGCCCTGAGATTGAATGGTTTGACAGGGCACTGGTGTTGGAAATGTCATCTGCCTTGACAGTCGCTGCTGTAGACTTGAAACTACCCCAACCATCAGATTGCTTGTTGCTGCCGGGTGAGCCCCCAGGACGTGCGTGTTGAGCTGTAAATGGGACACGTAATATTACTAATAATTTCACAGACAGCTCTGTTCGTTTCTGAAGTGAGAGGAGACACTTGTGCTATTCCGTCTGGCTCTCTTTATGGTATAATCTCCCATTGAGATTCAAGGCACAGCTTCCCTAATTAAAATGATGAATGCCGGAGGAAGGCTTTGGGTTTGGGTTTGGATTTTTTTTCCTTCTTCTGGTAGGTCTAGCTGGTATCTGCACACACAGAGACTGCTTCAGGCAGAGGATATTTGCTCGCTGGATGAGTACCCAGGATAGATAGAAACGCTCTTGTACCCACACACAAATACTGGCTGAGAGATACCTGAGCCCCACTGAAAGCTCGTGCAAGCCTGGGTTTTGTGTCAGTGCACGCAGCTGGCGCGGCGGCTCGAACTGCACCTGTCAGAGCCAGCCTTGTGCAACGCGAGAGCCGCCGTCCTGCAGCAACGATCTCGCCTGCCTGCAAGGAGGGTGCCGAGCTTCGGGACGAGGTGGCTTCATGGGTAGAGCATCCTTCCCGTGGCGAGCTGCAGCTCTCCTGGGGACACTGGCCTCAGGATGTGGCAGGGTCAGTTTAGGGCCACTGCTGAGCTGGGGTAGCTGGAGGGCTGCTGGCACAATGCGCTGGAGCTCCTGGGGAGATGGGACACCTCTCCACTGCTGTCCCACGCTCCCCTGAGTGTTTCAAAGAGCTGCCGTGCTGCTCCCTACTGTCAGCCTCAGATTGGTGACATGACTTTTTAATATTTGTTTTTTTCTCCTGCCAATGAAGTTATAAATTTGCCTCATCTCAGCCCCTGGAGCAGAAAGCGAGGAGCATGGGCAGCAGTTGCATGGGCATCGCTTACCTTCCCAAAGCACCACCAGGGGCTTTAATTTTAGTTGCCCCACCAACACTTTTCTACATTAAATGTCTTATGTTTTAATTAATAAAAAGGCAAGCTAAATTAAGAGATCTGATGGGCTCTCTTATCCTGTAATTAAAGCCTTTTTTTTTGGAGTACAGCCTTGAGTACAGGCATGGAGGCACTCGAGAACAGTGGGAAGATCTGGGAGCAGATGTGTACTCCAGCGGGTTGTGAGTGAAGGGAATGAATGAGCAGAAATGCATCAGGATGGTTTGTGTGGGGGATTGAAATGTCTTTGTCATGTGCTGTCACCAAAGCAGAGCTTTAAATAGGAGCTGCCTCTAAGGCGCTTGCATAACTGGTGTGCTAACATTAGCATGGGGCAGGGAGGCTATGTGGGGCAAAGGGGCTAATCTAGACAAAGCAGGATTTTTTTTGGTTGGTTGTTTTATTTTTACTTGTGACATCCTGGTTGTCCTCCCTGTGTTTGTGAACCGGAGGATGGCAATGATGGTCAGGTTGGACTTGCCCCCGAGGGTCAGGCACGCCAAGGACAGCAGGGAGGCTGCCGCATCCCCGTGGTGCCGTATGGGCTTGTGCCAGCCGGGCTGTGGGACTTGCCCAGGCAGGGAGCTGCCCAGGACATTCTCTATTGTTTCTCCTCCTGACAAGGTGGCTCTTGTCCGAGCGCTGGCTCTCAGCTGGAGCATCCTTTATCCCACATCAGAGGTGTCTCAGGGCCGTGGCAGCTCTCCCCCCAGCCCTGAGGGATGAACAGAGCTGCCTCTGGCTCCTTGGACAACTTTGCCCACCCTAGGTGAGGTTTGCATTCAGAGCTCCTCACTTCTTCAGGATGGTGAGGGCTGGAAGTGTTTGCTGATTTAAGAGTAAAGTGGAAAAAAACCCGCATACCTGGGCCAGAGGGAAAATATTCCAAGTGAGTCCCCATCCCTGGAGGGGCTGAAGAGTCGGGCTGAGCCAGCGCTGAGGGATCTGGTGGAGTTGGGAACAGTCAGGGTGAGGGTCATGGTTGGACTGGAGGAGCTTCAAGGGCTTTTCCAACCTGGATGATTCTGTGATTCTGTGACTCGACCAGTGGCTGCTTACCAGCACGTCCTCTGAGCATGCAAGGACCGAGTGACAGCCTCGGGGAAGGGGTGACATGCCCTGCCCCAGGGTCCCAGCCCAGGGAGCGGAGGGGATGCATTGCCCTGCTGCAGCAGGCCTTTCTGTTCTAGATCTCCTCCTCTGCACCTTCTGAATCGCATCTGAGTGGGTGGCAATCCCGCACGTGCTCTTCTGCTCGGCTTCTCTTAAATTCTGCAGCCCCCTGGACATGGTGGAACTCGGCTCCTCCATGTGCTGTCACCCAAGCCTGCCCTTGGGACACAGCTCGGTGTGGTGAGATCTCATCCCTATGCGCTTGGGAACGTCCAAGCAGATCGTTTTGAGCTTGGGTCTAATTTCCATCAGTCTTTGGCTGGTGATTTTGCAGCCAGCTCCTTCGCCTCCGATCCAAACAGCTGTGCTTGTGGGGGCATGGGAAGGCATGAAAATCTTCAGGCAGATGCTCGAACTTGAACTGCTCTTTAATTCAGATGATTTAAATGGAAATCATGAGAGCTTACTGCGGGATGCGTCCAGCCGCTCCACAGCAGTTGAGCGTTGTACATTTTATGATCTGAGCTCTTGCAGGACTGGATTAGTTTGTTTTCATTTCTCCTCTTGCCTGCTGATCATCCAACTGTCTCAGTGTTTGGGTGAGATGCAAAGATGCTTAGAAATACCAATAATAATTAAAAATAACAGGCAGTGGAACCAAAACCGCAGCCTGCAGTTTGGCTAGCGGCCATTGGAGACAGCTCAGTCCTGAGGCACAGAGATAGGACCTGCATGAAAACCCCGTGTCCTGGAGGCTCTGGGTGGTGGTGGTAGTGTTTCAATGGACAGCAGCCCCAAACCCTCTCTAATTCTCCCCGGAGCGTGTGTTTAAAGACGTGTAAGATGCATTTCCTATCTACATTGAGTCACTCAACTTCAGCGTCCCACCCTCCAAATCCATCTGGCTCTCTGCCCACAAGATTATGTTATATAAACCACCCCTAAATGCAGTGTCTGGGAAAGTGCCTTTATGTTTTAATTTCCAAATAGGCAGGCAAAATTGAGTGCTCTGATTGGCATCTGCAATCAGAGCCCCATTCAGCAGGAGCTGTGAAGGGAGCTGATTGCAACGAACACTGCTCTGACCTTCTGGGGCCTCCGCTGCTGCCTCTGCTTCATTAACAGGATAAATATTTTTCCAGAAACAACATTTCTGAGCTGCCAGAAGTCATGACAGGGATGGGGACTATTCTGTGGCACGGTCTGCATTGAGGCAGCTCTCTCACACACTCTGTGGCTTAAGATTTGGGGGATAAATAGGGTTTTTTAGCAGGCTGGTGACACTGCCTGGGATGTGGCTGGGGACACCTGGGCTCTGCTCCCGCACTGCTACAGAGTGGCACAGTGTGATCCTCCCTCCTTTCACGCTTGCTGTTCCTCAGCAGCTTTCTTCCCTCCTTTTCCATTGAGCTTGTGAGCGATGCAGAGCAAGAACCCTATTTTGGGATGTTTTGTCTTAATGGAGCCTTGATATGGTCCCAGTGCCTTGGGATGATGTCCTGGCACTTATGGTGGTAATGGGACAGGAAAGACCAACTGCAGTTCTGTGTCCCAGGAGCACATCAGGGCCACGGGCATGGTTGATAACCCTCAGTCCTGTGCTGTGGCCGTGCTGCAGTGCCCACGAGTTGGTACGGAGTCAAACGCCGCGGAGTGCCAGAGCCTGGTACTCAGATAACAGCATCTGCGGCATCAGCTGAGCCCCTCCAGTGAGTTACAGCCTGGTCTCTGCTCCAGGGGCCTCTTAGCATCCTGCAGCCGGTAATAGATGTTTTTAATTCTCGGGGAATTATTGAACAAACATCAGGGAAATATGTTTTACAGTCCAGAGCCGGCTCTGAGCATCGTTAACATTGTTATTGGAGACGAGGCGGATGATTTAAGCAGGGACCTCTGACAAAGACGCACACCTGTCCATGAATAAAAGGCTGCAATTTAATACCCGCACCGTTAATTAAGAAGAGGATGAAGGTCAAGTGTAGTGCCCGTTTTAAAGGTCTCCCGAGCCCAGCAGGCGAGGTGACAGCACTAATGCCTCCTTCGCTGCTCCTTGGCATGCTGAATGGGCATCGACTGCGAGAGGGGGTCTCGTAAGGGCACACAAGTGTCGGGCACCTCATGTTAGCTGTGGTCCGATGCCACGTAATCTCAGCACAGAGCCAGGCGGCGCGGCGATGGAAATGAGCAGATGCTGCCAGCTTCAAGAGCGGGAGCGCATCCGTCTCCTATCAGAGCAGAGCAAACTGCCCTCCTGGCCAGGTGCTGACAGCCATCAGCATCCGCGGCCCTGGCTGGAGCGGGGAAAGGCTGGCGCATCCCTTCATTGCGTGCCAGTGCCTTGGAGGCAACAGCTTCCCCCTGCCCTGCCAGCCTGCCCCGATGCTGGGCTTTTTGGGTTTCATCAGTGTGGTGCTTTGACCTTGGCTAAATGCCAGGTACCCACCAAGTCACTCTACCGCTTCCCCCCCCCTTCCCCCTTTTTTCTCAACAGGGAAAAGAGGAGAAAGAAAATAAGATAGTTAAAAAAACCCCCAACCCTTGTGGGTAAAACAAATGCAGTTTTAATATAAGCAAAGTGAAGCAAAGGTCTGCGCGTGGAAGCAAAAAAAAAAGAAAATAGATTTATTCTTTACTTCCCATGAACAGGAGATGTGGGGCCTTCTCAGGAAGCGGGGCTCCCATCCGCGGGGTGGATGCCTCAGAGGACCAAGGGTGATCCCCCCTTCCTCCTTTCTCCCAGCTTTATACTGAGCAGACGTCACAGGGTCTGGAATATCCCTTGGGTCGGTTTGGGTCAGCTGTCCTGGCTGTGTCCCCTCCCGAGATCTTGCTCACCCCGTCCCACTGGAGGAAATGTCGGAAGGAGCCTTGATGCTGTGTAAGCACCGCTCAGCAGTAACCACCACACCAGTGTGCCACCAACACCCTGCAGCTCCCAGCATAAACCACAGCACCGTGGGGCTGCTGTAGGGGAAAACCAATTCCGGCTCTGCCAGACCCAGTACCATCCGTTTTGTGTGGAGCAAAAGACAGCCTGTTGCCCTGCAGCAGTGAGCTCCTGAGCTCTTGCATCTTCAGAGGCAGCTCAGGGCATCTCCCCAGTGCTGGTACACATGGATTTAGCTTTGGCCCAGTGAGGGGAAAACACAGCCAGCTCTGCATGTCTGCACAGAGATCCTAAACCTGCATCCGCACCAGCATCACCACACTGTGCAAGTGCTCAGGCCAGCTAAGACAACACTATTTGCTTTAAGGGTGGCATTGCACAGTTGCATGCAATTGCTCCTTGCTCTGGAGCTAGTCAGGGCTTTGCTAGGCACGAGTGCCATGAGGCGACCGCATCTCCCAAGTGATAGATCCCGGCTGGCCACGGCTGCTGATGCAGATGCATTGGCACCAGAAATGTTGTGCTTGTATCGATTCGGTGTCTTTTGTAGAAACGTGGCATAACCCACATGCCAGGGTGCTCCATGGCGAGTGCCCCAACAGCCAAATGATGCCAAAGCAACGTCCCTGTGAGCTGAATTCAGAGGGAACAGTGAAACAGGGAACTGCATTTTCACGCTGTCGTGGGCTGAGATGGTACAGGGAAAACTCGTGCGACAGACCCAGGGCCGTGGCTGGGAAAAAGCTCCGTTTCCACTCCCTTTACATCCTCCCTTGGTCTGCTGAGGTTCCTCCTGTTGTATTAGTGCTTGTGAAGACTCAGATGGTCTGCTCGAACCCACCTCCCTTGGTCACAGCAAGTGCACGCCGAGGTTTGGTACATCCTGCCCTGCTTGGTCCCTCTTGTCTCTAACATCTTTGCTAGTGACTGAAAAGGTTGATTAAAAAGCAAGGCTAGAAACATGATAATCCTAGGAGGGCCTCAGAAGCTGAAATCTTGTATTTTGGCTGTCAGTGAGCTCTAGAAATGCTGGTAAACACAGATTTTGCTTCATTTGGATGCAGAGATGAGCCTATGGGAGATTTTGGAGAAGCAGAGCTTGTTTGCATGCGTGTTTAAGCGCACAGGCGTAATCGTACACATGTTGGCGTACAGTTTGGTTCACTTCACTTGCATCCTGCGTAGGCAGCCATGCAAGGAAATTACTTCTGCATCGGTTGTGTTGCTCTATTACAATAAAGGACCAGCAGCTGGTGAGCTCCTACTGCTCCTTGTCTGCCTCCCCTCGGACCAAACAGCATTTCTTCTCCAGTGTAACTTATCTCTTCTCCACCCACACATCTCAAATCGTTTTCAGTGTCCAAGTCTGCAGCTTTCCTACTGCCTGTGGCTTCTAGGAGAGAAAGGAAGGGGGATCCAAATGCTGTATCTGCAGTGGCAAGATGCTGGTTTTTGATTTTGCCCAGGGAAATGGTGGAGTCCCCATCCCTAGAGGTGTTTAAGAGTAGGGTTGACCCAGCTCTGAGGGATCTGGTGGAGTTGAGAACTGTCAGTGTTAGGTTAATGGCTGGACTAGATGATCTTCAAGGTCTTTTCCAACTGAGATGATTCTGTGATTCTGTGATTAGAAAGGCTCTGTCCTGCTGCCTGCAACATCTATGTTCCCTTCTTGTGTGAAGAGCACAAGTGCCCATCTTGCATGCAGCAGCATAGGTTGAAAAGTCTCTGGCAAGCTCTTTGCAGCTGTATTTCCGAGGAAGTGGCTCCCACGGGGCTCTGCATGAGTCTTTTTCAACCAAACTGCCCCCAAACATAGTGGGTTTGGTGTAGGCAGATTGGTGAGCAGGGGAGAAAACCACCCAGCGAGGGTCTCTGCGGGAGGAGAGTCAGCGACGTGAGCTCATCTTTTACTGGAGCCTTGGAGGATCCCCAGATGAGTGTATTGTTGTGAATTCCCCGATGGTGGGGAGAAAAACTTTGATCAGAGCTCGCACCTCATTAGACATCAGAGAATTGAGCCGTGAGACACCGATCCATAGGCAGCCAGGCTTCATTAGTTTTGCTGCTCATGGGACTGCCTGCTTAAGGAACACGTAGATGCTACAAAATTGACTTTTGTTTTTAATTATTTTTATGAGGACTTGGTTCACCCCATGTTTTTTTGCTCAGAGGGCTCTAGCGACATCTTTGCAGCAGGCGTTGGGTGGCTGAAATCTTCTGTTTTGTCTCATCAAAGCAAGCTAAAAGTTTTCTTTTAGTTGAATATTAATATACGTATCTATCTGCCATGCCCGAGGGATCATGTTTTGGATCATGGGTCCCATGGGCCAGGTTCCCAGCTTGGACTCACAATCCCCCACCACACATCCACGTTTCTGCTACTGCTGCATTGCAGGAACTGACTCCCGACCTGCGCCGAATTGGTGCTTCGATTCAGCCCAAAAAGCCCAAGATAAACACTGCAGTTCAAGGAAGCCAGGCAGCAGAAATGTCAAAAAGAAACATTTCGACATTTCCCAACCAAACCTTTTCAGAACTCTTTGAAAACAAATAGATGGAAGAGGCAGAGGGACTTGTCAGCCGTGGTTCGGGGGCAAGCAGGCAGATTTCAGGGCAGCAGAAGTCCCCGTGGGATGGAACTCTGGGCTGACTTTAGCCATTAAGGTAGAAACAGCTGCAATCTGGGGCTGGGTTTGGAGAGCTTTGCGTGACGGGGTAGTGTGAGCTGAGCTCCTGGGCTTCCGTGCTGAGCTCTGCCTCTGCCCTGCCCTTGGTTTTGGAGCATCCCTTCTTGCAGAGGGAGGCAAAGGACAGCCCTGAGCTTGGAAGGCACGGCGGCGTGTCTGTAAGCGTAATTCCTGTAAAACTCCTCGGTTGAAAGATGTGGAGGAAGATAAATGGGGCTCTGAAAAGCCTGATTTGCACCATTATCCTTCCCAGCTGTGCTCTGAGAAGAGACGTGGCGAAACACAGAAGCCCCATGTGCTACAGACGGACCCCACAGCTGAGGGGAAGGAATTACTCGCTCGCGGACCGTGTTCCAGTCGAGATCACAGCTCCGTGAGAAAATAGAAGCAGACAAGGTAGTCCTGCTATTGCCTCCAACCTACTTGATACAGAAATGGAGAAGAAAAGCTGAGTGCAGAGCAGATGAGAGAGATATTTGCCTCCTTGTGAGCAGGCTGACAAGAACCAGGGATGGACGAATTCATCGCAGGTTCTCTGTCGAGTGGAGGCGGGGAATAGGAAGCCATCCAAGCTGATTAGTGAGAGGTCTCTCAAAGAGACAGGCTGGCTGGATTTAATTCCCTAGTCAGCATTCCCAGTACATTGATCTCCTCCTAAGTAGGAGGGAGGGGGAGCAGAGAGAAGGATGGTGGGGAGTGGGGAGAGGAGAGAAAAATAGGTTAGGAGGTGGTGAGAGAATGAAGGCGGAAGGGTAAAAATGAGGAGTGGAAGAAGAGAGGAGAAAGACAGGGATGCAGAGGTGGCAGGGATGCAGAACCAGCCTTGGTTACGCTCCAGCTGTGCCATCAGCCAGTACCAGAGCTGTCACAGGTGTTGGAGGCATTACTGGTGAATAAGGAGGGAATCCAGCTTGGTTGTCCTCTGACCTCCCCGTTGCCCATGCCAGGGATGCAGCAGCCCTCCGTCACGCTGCCGGCCATGCCCGAGGAAGGGCAGGGGATGCAGGAGCTGTTGGCCGTAGCCCTGAGCTGTCTGGGTGGGGAAGGAGGACGATCAGGTGCTTACAGATGTGCTGCAGAGCACAGAGCAAACGCAGGTAGCTTTATCATCCAGTACCTCCTGCAACACCGGGGCTGGAGATGGGAGAGAGAAAGTCTGAAAGACAGGGTCCCCCACTTGCAACAAGCATGAAGCTTTAATTTCTAGCCCCAGCTGGTTGTGAGATATTGGGCATTAAAAGTACATTATTCTGATTACTGTCTTACTTCTTCTTCCACTGTTATTCCTCACTTGGATTCCAGCTTGATTTTAGTGTGTACTCCCTCAAGATCCACAAGTGCCAGAAGTCAGTGCCGTATACCATTCGAAAGCTCAGGCTCCCAGCTTTCAGATGGTATAATTAAAGCATTAATCTCTTACTCCAGCAGTCTGTAAGACAGCAGCTGCTAAAATAACATGGAAGGACTGCTACAAAAAGGTGCTTTGCTTCCAAGATAACTGCAACAACTTTTAGGGTCAGCAGACATCCTCTCGCGCTTGGAAGGGTCCAGGGGCAAGAACAGTACTGGCCTTTGAAACTAGAGGCTGCTGTTGAGTCTCAAATCTGCTCCTCCCTAAACAGTTGCAATCTGCTATAAGGCAAAACATATTTCAATTTCTTAATGCTTTGTTCAGCTTGGGTTGGCCTGGTGGCTTCTCGTGTCCAAACCCGCTTCCCTGTGGTTGAAAGATCTTCGGGAAATGCAGCCTTGAGCTTGGCATTGCTGAGAGAGACGGTGCTGTGCGAGTCGAGGATCCATCGAGGTCTCTGCTCCCCTGTGGACCTCCATGGGTGCAGGGCACAGCCTGCCGCACCGTGGTCTTCACCACAGGTGCCTGGAGCCCCTCCTGCTCCTCCTTCTTCCTTGGTGGCTGCAGCGTTGTTTCTCTCGCATATTCTCCCTCCTCTCTCTGACTGCAGTTTTCTTTTCCCCCTTCTTAAATATCTTATCACAGAGCACTACCACCATCGCTGATGGGCTCAGCCTTGGCCAGCGGCAGGTCCCTCTTGGAGCCAGATGGCATCGGCCTTGTCGGACACAGAGGAAACTTCCGGCAACTACTCACAGAAGCCACCCCCGTAGCCCCCCCACTACCCAAACCTTGCCACACAAACCCACAGGGTTTCTCTTCATCAGGGCATGAGCTGCCAATGATTTTCATAGCTTGCTTAACGCACTTCAAACCGATTTCCATTGGCTGCTGCAGAGGAGCAGAAGAAGATGGATGTTTTCCATTACTTGATGTAATGACTATGAGGCAGCCTAATGAAACCTTTACAACCCAAGTTTACAGAGAGCCCGCAAACAGTGATCAATAGCTGAGCTGGAGCTCCCGTGCATAGATTAGTGGGGGGCCATGCTGCAGGAGACCGGCGGGGAGAGACGGAGGATGGAGCTGAGAGCACTGGAGCAGGGAAGGGACAGAGTCTTGGAGATGTCTTGGGTGTGAAAAAGGATACACAAGGAGGGGAGGTGGGAGTTGGTGGGTTTTGTTGCTCCCCCAGCATGTGCCTGCTTTGTTTAGCTCTCCAGTGCAATGTCACTGGCTTTCCCGTTCCCTCTGCGGGTAAATCATTGCATCTCCAGGCGTTAAATTGCCTGCAGAGCTCTCTTGCTACCTTCCTTCAGCTACAGTGCCCCGAAGGAAGAAAGAATGAGCACAAAATCCTTGGGAATTGGTAAAAATTTCTCCCAGAAGATTCAAGGTGGGCCTACACTGAAAAAAAAAAAAAAGGCAAAATAAACCTCTTAACCACATCCAGGAGGTACTTTAAGCTCCATGCTGCCCATCCGACCCACGGGAACCACGGCCAAAAGCCAGCCCTGAGCCAGGCTGCTCTGCGGCTTGGATAAGCCATTGCATCAGTCTCCTCTGTCTATTGGCTTAGCAAGTATTGCTGAGTGAGAAATTAGTGCAGCACAGCCAGTTTTAATTGACTGGCCTGTTGGTAGACAGACAACAATGCTGGGAAAGGGATCTGAGTGTGCACTCAGGACCATCTCTGCATGCATGGCTGCAACACGATGCTGGAAACTTGCTTTATGGAACCGGACTTCATTACACGGAGAGCAGGAAAGCGTGTTCCCAGCTGAGGAGAGGTTAGTCTGTAATTTGCAGCTGAGTGAACAGGCCGGGCAGGGTGTCACTAGGACAGCATCTGTGTTAAGCAGGAGATGTCCCAGCTTTTGTTTCTTGCAGAGGACAACTCCTTCAAGCTCCAATCTCCTCCCTTGCAGCTGGTGGCTCCCACCTGCGGGAGCCGTGGTGTTGGGAGGGCAGGGATGTGGTGCTGTGAGCATCGCCAGGCGCAGGCACTAATGGGTTCCACCTGCTAGCACACAATGCCGGAGAAATAAAAAATGCTCCACTGTGCCTCCGGAATAGCTGCAATTAACAAAAACTGAACAGCCAAAGGTTGGATTCGTCTCACGGAGGCTGTGGGAGAGAGCTTGAAATGTACCCACAAGCACTGATCGGGGTCTCGAGCCTAATTAGCCCCCAGGAGGCACCCAGTTAGGATGTAAGACTGATGTGGTGTGGGCTCCAGGCAGGTCTATCCCACACAGAAGCATGCTGAGCTGCTGCGAGGAAGGGCTGAACGCCGTCCTTGAGATGCTGTCAACCTGCAGCTATAGCATAAAGGCCACATGGGCAGTATCAATGCCTCTGCTGTGCTGGGCGAAGCCATCGCTGCGCTACCTGTTGCTGAAATGCTGCAAGAAGCCATCTCCAGCCCCGAAGATGGGCTTGGGCTGTCCAGACTAGATCGCCAGGCTCCATCGAGAGCTTAGGGATATGGTGGAGTTGAGAACGGTCAGTGTGAGGTTAATAGTTGGACTAGATGATCTTCAAGGTTTTTTCCAACCGAGATGATTCTGTGATTATCTGCAGTTTTGCTGGTAGGCTGCGAGTGGAGGGGCTCATGCTCACACCCCAGGATGTGTCTGCCCTGAGCCGCCCTCCCCAAAATGGAGGAGCTGCCCCTCCAGACCATGGGCACTTTCATCCCTCTTGCTTAACACCAACTAGGTCTGTGAATCCAGATGTGGCATAGCTGGATCCAGGCAGGTCTCTATCCTCCTAGGAAACGGTGCTGATGTCAGGCAGAGCCCCAAGGAACGCTGTGGGTTATATATATTTGACAGGGACAGAGCAGTAGATTATGGCTCCAGACCTGTGTTTTATTCATGATTCAGCCATTTCTCCATCTATAAAATGAGGATAGCGATACACTCTTCCTTTAGAAAGAGGTTGTTGTCTCCAAGTGTGTTAAAAACTCTGGCAACGATGCACATTAATCGAACATTTTCACTTTTTCGAGTTCCAAGAGGAAGTTTTCAGGAAGGATAATTCTTATTTTATCTGTTTTTAATAATGTGAAGTGCCTGGCAAAGATGGCCGCATCCAAGGCAGGAAGAGGAGAATGGACTCTGGGTCTATTTTCTGTTGTGGCATTGGGGCTCAACGTGCTGAGCAAGCACTTGTAAATCAAGCCAGCAAAAATTAAAGGCCCCAGTAATGGGTTGAATTAATCTGCTCTGACTTCCACGTCTAAAAGTTAGATGTCAATGTCGGGGTTGGTTGCCTCGGGCTCCCTCCTAGTCGGTGGAGAGAAATAGGCATCTCCAGAGGCCATTTATCTCCTCCCAGACAGGCCGGTTGGATGAATTGCCCTCTGGAGGTGCAGGTCTCTCTCCATTGACAAAGGGAGCTCTGGGTATGTCTTATATATTTATATTAAAAATATATGGGGGGTGGGTGGGTGAAGGTGAATCCTGCCTGTTGGGATTGAAAGGAGACAGGTCTGCAGTTGTGCGGGGACTTTGGGTGCAGAGCTGCGGAGATGCTTTCAATTGCTGGTGCTCCATACCTAAACCAAGGGGATAACCAGCCTTTTCGGAGCTGCCCCCTCCCATGCCTTTTATAACCCAAGGAATATTTCCCTGCCGACTCTCCAGACTGAAGCTGGAGTTTCTCTTGGCATTATAGTCACATATACTTCATGGTTTGGCATGAAAACCAGACGGATGCCCCACAAATATTTGCTGCATAGCTGCATCTCACAGGTATAGGCAGGACCCTTAAACTACCAGTCTTCATGAATACCCGCAAGGAAATAACATAGGTTCGACTAGCAAAGGTTTGCATGTAGATGCTAGAATGATGGGCAACATTATAAAATCATAAACCAGAGAAAATGGAAATACTGGGCTCCTAACTACTAAACCCCTAAGCTCTGCGCGTTTTGTCTTCCTAAAAACTATTCCAGAGATGTCAGAAACAAACTACACACTTCCACAGTCTCTTGTGTCCTCCTTCTGTATTTCAAATGAATAATAGATAAAGGAATCATTTCCTTTAAAGAGAATGAGTTGAATAGAGTTTGCTTAAAAAAAAGAAAAAATCCACACAAAAAGGCACCTCAGCACTCGTCCCTGATTGCTATTATAAAAGAAAACTTCCCTTTTTCATTTATTATTGAAGTAAATTAGGTTGATTGTCAGAAACTTGTGTGTCGGGTAAAAACGTTGCCATTGTGAGTTGTGGTGAGATGAACGTGTTTAATTTACCCCTTTGGTACGTTCAGCAGGCGGGCGTGAGCGGCTCCGGCTCTCGGCTCCCCTGCCTCCTCCCAACGAGGCGATCGCCAAGTTTCCTGAGGGATTTTCCATGGTGGGATTTTGTCTCTTTGCAGGGTTTTCTTGTCCTCCCCACCTTAGGCCTGGGTAGGGAAAAAGAGAACAAGGAGACATGTTGGTTTCTTCCCTCTGACAGTGTGCCGTAGCAGCCAAGTCCTCGCCTGGATTTTTCGGAGCCAGAAAACTGCCTGAAAGCTGCTCAAAACAGGCAGGAGTCAGGTGTTGCTTCCAGATTGCCTTGGCCTGCGGTTTTCTCCATCAGAGCCGCTGCCCGCGGGGGAGCAAGGCTTCATCCCCGGGCAAAGGATGAATCGGCAGCCGAAGGGGGATGCGGGCTGGCTGGTTTTTGGAGGCTCGGTGGGTACCACGGGTGCATTAACAGAATCATATCAGAGAGACAAAAGTATTTTGGTGCCACCATGGGCAGCCTGTGTCTTCGTTGGAAGTCAACTGTGGATAAACAACGTTCAGCTTGGGACAAGGCACGACAGATCTGTTGGTAGCCCTCCAAAAGCACCGTTTCTGATCTTGCTTGGATCAGAGGGATGCTGCTGACTTCAGGCCTGCATCCAGCTCTTCCACGGGTAGATGCAGCCCCCTCCTAGCTTGCAATGGAGAAGACATCATTCCTGTCTTCCTCCGGTGCTTCCAGGTGCCAGGAACAAGTCGAGGGAGTGTTTGCTGCTTGGAAATGAGAGCGGTGGGATCCTATTAAATGTGCCGGAGGAGTGCGGAGGGTGTGAGCAGAGCTTCTGGCAGGGGCAGTGCAGGCAGAAGTGTGCCCGAGGCAGGGAAAGGCATTCATCAGCTCGGGTTAATGAGACTGATGGAGAGGGAAGATGCCGCCGTTGAGATTTCAGCCCCAGTGCACAGTGAAGGAGCCATTGAATTTCAGGTTGTTGCTCGTTCGCTGCTCACGCCGCGCAGGCCAGCCAGGCAAAGGCTAAATCTCCGCGTTTCCACTCGCTGCACGCCTTGAGTGCATGCAAATCCACGTGTGGGTCAACGGTGGTAGGAGCTGAGATAGGTGGAAAATTCCTGGGGGAAGCCCAGCTCGGGAGAAGACATTGGTTGAACCGTACACTTTGCTGCTAAATACTGGCGGTGCTGGGAAACCCTTTGCTGAAAGAGCAAATGAACCCAGAACAAATGAAGGGCAACATCTTGAAGCGGAAAGGGAGAGAAGGGGGGGCTGCAGCCAGGTCAGTGCTATATAAATCAGCAGCAAAGGGAAATCTTAAGAGGAGCGTGATGCTGGGCGATGCTCTCTGTGTGCGTTAGCTTAACGCGCAGATGAGACCCGTGTGCCGTTCCTGCATCTTTGTGCTGAATTTGAGCGTTTTAAACTCGCTTCACTCAATGCTGTCACTGGGCAACATGTCCTGGGTGCCGTCCTCCACCCCACAGTTGTGTCTTGAGGTCGTGCAGGAGCCCTGGGTGTTTTTCGGATGTTGCACGGTACGGTAACTGCGAGGTGAGCTACCTAAAGCTCCAGCGACTTCTGGTAATCACCGAGCATGAGAGCTCAGGGCAAGAGCAAATGAAGGATATCATCTTGGAGAGGAAAGGCAGAGAGAAGGAGCCACAGCAGACCTTGGCACTCAAAATGTTTGCTGCTATAATATTGCTGGCTGGAAGCATGATTTTTCCCTTTGCCAGTAGGTCTGTGTACACAAACCTTCCACCGTGGTTGCAATTACACCGCTTTAAAGCATTTTTCTGTCGTTGCTTGTTCTGCCCAAGGAGCAGGACAACCTGTCCCAGTAACCTGTCCACACTGAACAGCACAGAGCCACTCGTATGCCAACAGTATTTGGGTGCCTGGCAAAGCCAGGGCAACTGCTTGGGTCAATTTGTTCCCGGTCTGGATTTGCAAAATCAGAGCCAGAAGCAACTTCTCAAGAATAATCTATCTCTCCAGCCCCCCTTTTGTGCGTTAAGTCAACTGCAAACGGGCAGGAGGAGAAGGCAAAGGGGGAGAAGGTTTGAGTGAAACTGTCCCCCATTTCATCGTGTTTGGTTTAGCTTGAATTTCGGGCAAGGCTCTTGGCAGCAGATTGTGGTAGCAGAAACACAGCGAGCAGCTTCAGTGACAAACTTCGGGGTTTGATTTCAGGGTTGGCCATGCAGGATTGTGCTTCCCAAGATCAATTGAGGATCAGGTGCAGCAGCGCAATGAATTTAGGGCCAGAAGGGACTTTTAGATCACATAAACAGGCCCTGGAAAGTCATTAGAAACCTCTTTCCTGAGCCTAGGATTTCGTGTTTGTCGAACACAAATCTTCCAAAAAGGTGTTCAGGGTTGATTTAAGGATCTCGAGAGATGCTGAATCCAGGACTGCCATTGGTACTGGATTCTAAAGGTTAATCACCCTCACTGCTAAACATTTGTGCAGTATTTAATTTGTCTGTCTTTAACTTTTGGTTGTTGGTTATTGTGGTGTCTTTCCCTGCTAGGAGAAATCACCTGGCATTTTCTTCTTTGATCTAACTGGACCTCCCTCTTCTCCCCCCCCAGACTAAAGAGTTTCTCAATGTCCTTCAGCTCAGCTGGGTTTTATCACCCAATTTATCTCTGTAGCTCTTTCAGATTTCTCCATCTTCTCTTTTTTAGTTATTTTTTAAATATGAAAAAAAATTAAAAGGGCTCTGCAGAACTGAGGGGAGATTTTTAAAAGCCAGCAGGATTCCGGGGGTGATGGAGGGTAAGGTCTGTGTTGTGCTCCTCCACTGCAGAAATAGTCCTGCTAAGCACAGGGGAGCCCGGCTACTGCTGAGCTTGGGCCAGAAACGAGGAGGGGGGGGGGGTAAAAAAGCTTTGTGTTTTAAAAAATGTAATAGATTTTAAATTGCATTCTGTTTAATGAATGAGTCACCCAATTACCACTGCCTGAACACCTGTGCCCAAGATTTGAAGTCTCTAGAGAGACTTTCACTTTTAACAATATTTATTATGATGAGTGTTATCGCATTAGATGGAATCAGCAAAGGAGGGAGGCTGCGGTCACGGACAGCATCAGGGCAGCGGTGGGGTTATCTTCCCCCAGATATTCCAACACCACAGCAGCACCAGCAGCACATGCAGCATGAATTTCTAAGTGTGCATCTCCCAGCGCGTTAGGTTCATGGTTGGACTAGATGATTTTCAAGGTCTTTTCCAACCGAGATGATTCTGTGAGGTCCCCAGAGTATTTTGTCCCTTTACATCGTGTTAACCCCTCACTCTCAAAGGAGAGGAGCACACTTTGCTCCAAATTCTGCATTTTTTGGGGGGGGGGGGGGGGCTGATTCCCCAGGTGGCTCAAGACCGTCCAGGTGGAGAGAATTTGCCTGGAGACACCAAGGGCTCTTTTTTATCTCTTGGATTAACAAGTGGGGGGTAACCCAAGGAGCAATTGCCACGCTGCTACATCTGGTTTAATGACTGCAAAGTTGTGCAGTCACCAGGGAAAGGAGCTGAAGAAACCCATCTCTGCAGCAGAAACTCAGAGAAAGCAGGGGCTTGTCTGCTCAACCCTTGGAGCTGCTGCTCCCTCATTGCTGAAAAAGCCTGTGGAGTTTATCAATAACCACAAACCACCTGAGCCTGATGCAGCTCGTTGCACTGCGAGCTGTGACACCTGCGATGCTGCTCAGAGGAACTGGGTTTTACCCTGCCTGGGACTGATTAATTGCCTCCCAGGTGGTAGGTGTTGGTGGGCCACCTCCTCCTCAGATAAAAGGCAGGCAGGAGGCATAGGCAGACACACAGTTCTGTGAGAAGTTGGGGTGTTGGTGGGGAGGGAAAATAACTTTTTTTTTTTTTGATGCTATGGGCTGTGCTGAGGAGCTTTGCCAGGAGGTGAGTTGGCCTCTCTCCTTTGTCATCTGGCAGTCTGGCTCTTGCAAGCTGGGAGAGGGATTTGGGGCATTTGTTAACCCTCCTCCTCGTGGCAGGTTGTTTTTGGAGCTTTGGCTATGCCTGGTGGCATGTCCTGTAGCACTTTGCAGTGGTTACTCTCCCTCTGCTCTACCTCCTCAGGTCAAGTCATAGCTCCTGAGTCTCTGCTTGTGCCTGCACATAGGCTGCTAGCCTGGGAGGTGAGAGGCTCTCTGGCTTGAGCGATTGTGTGTGTGGCTGGGGGGGATATCTAGGCTGAAGTGGGGAAGGTGAATGTGTAAGATATGGTAAGAAGCAAATGTTCTGTTCTCCCCCTCCTCTGCTAATTCTGCAGCCTGTCCAAGGCTGTGCTTTCTCCTGGGGTGCCCCTGTGGAGTGTAGGGGTCTGGCTGTGTATTTTGTGGGAGAAATGCCAGCGAAGCCAGTGCTCAGGGGAGGAAACTGCCTTCCTGGTGTGTTTGTGCTCCCTGCCTTCTCTGTCTGTGTGCCACACAGGCGAACCTTCCCTAGAGCGAGTTAACCTTGCATCCCTTAAGATGGCAGGAAAAAGGGGTATGATGTGCTGCATCACCTTCCCCTTCTTAATCCTCCCCACTCTAGCCTGCAAAAGAAGGCAAAGACCAGTCCCAGCTGGAAGTACCAGCTGGTTTTTGCTTAGATATAAGATGACTGGGGGTGTTGGGGGGGGACAAGATGTTTTTTTGCAGCAGCTGGTGTAAGGAAACCAGGTGCTCATTGGGGTTAGAAAGCCTGTGGCTCAGAGGCATCAAGATGGCTCAATTTTGACCCCTCTTGCAAACCAACCGATGATTTGAGAAGGCATCTCTCTTTTTGAGATCTATATTTGCACTAGCCTCTTGCCAGGTAATTTCTCATTCCTCCCACTCCAGCGTCGACCGGGTCAGGGCCAAAAGCCCGTTGCATAGGGATGGGTGAGCGTAACCCAAGTGGTGGCTGCGGCCGTGCCGGCTGTACAGAGACAGAGGTATAATTATCCCAGCTCCTGTCGCTCTTTGTGCTCTGCCAACGCTTCTGCAGGCCAGAGGGCTGAACTGATGTATTTATGCACCTTCCCCTGTCTGTGTTTAAACAGCACCTTGGAAAATGCAGTAAAAGAAGCCACAACTCTTCTCAGTGTCCTCTAGGGGTTTTAATTTATTTTTATTGTGTTGGATGCTAGCTTCATTGTGTGTTTTTAGGTGGTTTTTTTTCCCATGCTGGAAGCTGGCTTTACTGCAGAGCAGAGGTGGTGCAAAAAAAGAGACCACTGAACAGCAGAGTGTTAATAGGTAGGATAAGTTAGCACAGAGGGATGTGGCAGAGTTGTCAATAAGCTGTGGGGTCACTTTAGCTCCATGTTGAATAGTGAGTCTGTATTTTTCCCCATAATTGATTGGTTTGGGCCCCTGTTCTCACTGGGGCACAGCCTGAATCCCTGTTCTGTTTGTCTGTGCAGCCAGGCTTTCTCCTGCATCCTTGTGTACAGATCCTGATGCCAGCTGATGCTTAGTGCTTGAGAGGACAACGTTCCCCCACAAAAAAACCCCTAAAGATTGCTGTGGAGTCTAAGTTTTCCTGCTTGGGACTGGATTGTCCAACAGGGAAGGCTTCTATGCATCTCCTTAGGCCATTTTGTTATGCTCATTAAAAAATCGTTAGAAATTGTTTTATTTGCTCCCCCAGTAACTAAACTGGTGAGAAACAGTTGAACTCTCTGCACCTCGAATAAAGGAGCATCCTCTTCTCATTGCAGGCAGGGCCAGGCTGACTTGCAGCCACCTCGACTCTCCTGGCTGTGCTGGACTCCTGCATCACCTCAAGGAAAAGACATCCCAAGGTACTGTAGACTGGTTTTTTTTCTCTGATTACAAGATGATGTGTGTCTGAAGGGCATAAATCTGCTTTCAATGCATCAAAGGTGGTTTTTTGTCTGTGGGGTGTGAAGTTGCCCACACGATGAGATTTTGGGAATGCGGTTTCGTCTGACTGGTGTTAGGTAACCCCGCTTAATCCAGCACCAGAAGCTTTTGAAAATGATTTTGCAAACCCGGAGATGTTTCAAGCTTATGAGGCTTTTGACCTGTCTCATTTATGCTTGCCTCTTGCATTGCTAAGGGAGAAGCTTAGAAATGTGAATTACATGAAATATGGTGAGAAATCTTCTGAGATATCTAAATCGTGTGCATATACACATAGGTGCTTCCATCTCCTTAAAACTTCATCTCTCCTTCCTCAGTCGATCCACGTCTGCTTACATTATGCTGCAGCAGCTGGGGGCAGAGTGGGTAGGAGCAGGTGAAGGATGTAGACTTGGGCTCCCCATCTCCCTTCCCCAGTGGCATCCTGCCCCTCTTTCTGCTTTTCTCTCTGCACTTTGCCCAGATTCAGATGCAATGTCATCGTTCAAATCCTGGTTTTAGATGTGGGGATGGTGGGAACAACCTCCAGCAGGCTGGGGGCTGTGCGTTTCCATGTCTTATGTGGGGTTTTTGATCCTTTTTTCTGCTCTGTTTTGCAAAGCTGAGAAACCATGTCAGAAAATGTCTCTTAGGCTAAGAAATTAATATTTCTTCCTAAATAAAGTGTGTGGTATCTGTCTGGTTTCCATACATAGCTTGTGTGCTCTTCTTGCAGTATTTCCTTTGCTGTTGCAAGGCTCCAACCTGTTGGCCATGCTCTGGATCTGCACAGCCATTTCATGTAGCCTTTGCTCTCCTTGCAGAAAGAAGAAAGTGAAGTGTATGCCTGAGGGTGTGGATGGGCTGTGCATCATCTTTCCTGGGATAATGGTGAAAAAACCTGGAACTTCAAAGCTTTGGAAAGCTGCGGCTGATAAAGGGTGACCCTCTGGTTGCTGGTTCTCCAAGTCCCATCTCACCTCGGTGTCTAGAATCCCAGCTGGCTGCTCCAGTCTGGTGCCAGCATCCTGCAGCACTGCGGCAATGCCCCTGGTGAGATCTGAGGGCAGAGACCATCTTTCTTCCTCCTGTGGCATCAGAGCTGCGTAAGAGCCTCTTCCCTTCCTTTTCAACTGCAGCAGCCTTGGGAAGGAGGAAAGAAAATGGCAAGGAAAGGCAGAAAGAGGGAGAGAAATGGAGGGAGCTGGCAAGATGGCTTGAACAACCTTAAGGATCCCAGGCTTTTCCAGTTGTTTGGTGATGCTGTGTGTTTGCCACCTAATTTCATCCCAAACACCCTAAACTGAAAATAAAGTGCTGTTTAATAAACAGCAGTCAGCATTTCATTTCCCTGAATGTTCTGGTAGCAACTGCTCATTATTCCAATGATTTCCCCCCACTGTAATTATTCGGAACCGACTATTCACAGATTCTTCCATTGACTTATATATCTGTACACACGCACACTGAAATATGTGTATATTTTGGTGTCCTATTGAAAATTCAATAGGATCCAATTTCAATTGCTATTGCCTTCCCCCGGTGCCTCCCCTCTCCAATTTGCCGATGCTACAGCTGCACGATGGAGAAGAAAGGATGCAGCGTCTAGCACAGACGTAAACAGCAACGTCCAACTGAAATGGGGAGAGAAAAATTACTTCCTTGTACTACCACCCTCTTGACAAGAGCTGGCTCTTTCTTTTCTCTTTTTTTCCTTCCCTCTTTTTATATCATGTCCAATTTTCTGACTCTGCTGGGCAGGTTATAGAACTAATCTTGAACGTGGTTTGAGTCTACTGTATAACACCACAAGCCTTTAAAGATTGAGGGGAGGGGAGAAGGAAAAGGAGCACGCAAGGAATGCAATTAGTTTGGGGCGGCAGGATGAGCGGGAGAAGCTAAAATTGCAAATGCAGGTTATTTAGGTGGAAAATGAATCTTGTTCCTCCCAGGGCTGGCTTACCTGGGTTTCTTTTTTGGCAGCTGGAGAGTGGGAGACATGAATTAGATGGGGAAAAAATCCCTAGACAGTCTGCAGGGTCTCAAATGGCACTTTCATCACAAAGTGTTTTGTAACATGTGCATTTATTTTTCCCTCTGCAGTACAAAGGCTCTCATGTTTGAGGCCTGCCAAGGATTGACTGGTAATTAGAGGCTTGGGCTGGATTCTGAGGTGTCACACGGGCTCTCGAAAGCAGAACAGGGCTGGGTGTGTTTGAGCACTGCAAAGGCATTGTTTCTGTGTTGAGGATGAGGATAGCCCTTCCAGAATTGAGACTATCGGTCAATAAACAGCATCTGGGGGCTTTCTGTGTGTTCCCAGGTCCTGAGTTTTCTTAGGTGGGATCACATGGACCATCGAGGTGGCTGCAGGCTCCTTTTGTTGCCCACAGGCCAAACTGGTGTGCTGGGTCACTGCTGAGCCCTGTCCCTCTCACTGTGACCATTATCTCCAGAGGGGCTGGAGAAGAGCTGTGCAAATGTTTTCACCCCCTGAAGTCAATATCTCATTGTCAGTTTTGAAGAAAATGGGTGGAAATGTAAAACCACAAGCGCTCCAAGGGCAGGTGTCTTAAAACCAGCATGTCTTGCAACCCAGGAAGCTGCCTGAGTCTTTGTCTTCCTTCTCCAAGTCCCAGAGAGGGTCATAGAGAGCTTGGGGGGGTGTGTATGTGGAAACAAAGAAGGAAACGTAGGGATGTGCCAGGGATGTGCCAGGGCTGTGTCGCCCTCAAGCCCAGAAGCATGCACAAGGTAGTAAATATCCTCTATCTCCTCGAGCCATCTGTTTGCAGAGTCTTTGCCCACGCAACAGTGCCTCTTCCCTGGGTGGACTTGTTGCCTCCTTGTAATCCGTAGGTAAATAGACATCTAATCAACTGGAAAGCTGGGAGCGGAGGCGGTGAGCTGTGATAAGAGCCTGGTTGGGACAGGGACTAACGGCAGCACGTGCTCCAGCGGGTGGGTGCTGGGGAAGGTTGCTGTGACGTCTTTGGAATAAGGAGGAACCTGGTTCATTTGGGGAAAGGAATAAATGAAGGGAATAGTGGGACTGCTGAGCACCTCTCCAGAGGCTCTTATCAGCTGGGTCAAACTGTGTTGTTTTACTTGTGTGTTGCAACATGATAAAAATTGGGAGAATTTTATTCTCTAGGTACTGCAGGTGATGGGTCCTTGTGTGCTAGGTGAGGGCAGGGTTTGCAGGCATGGCACTCTGTGAATCCCCTCCCTGCAGGGATGCAGGTCACTGCTCCCTCTGAGCTTGCACCTTTGTGAAGTTTGGGGACCGAACCAGCATGGGAAGGTGTGGATCAGAGCTGGGTGGCTCTTGCAGAGTGCAGTCTCATGCCTGGGTGGCTGTATTGCCTGGCTGAGCCAAACCCCTTCTCCATCCACATTTTCTGCTCCTTCTGCTGTGAAGATCATGTTCCTCAGCACATAATTTGCCATTGTGGAACATTTTGAGTTGGAAGGGACTGATAAGGTTCATTGAGTCCAACTCCAAGTGCAATTTTAATGAGAAACAAGGTGTGCTGAGCACTGAAGCTGTTGGTTTCTGGGTTTTTTATCTCTGAAGGGTTCCTCACAGTGTGCTCCATGGGGCTGGCGTGCATTAGGCATTGCAGCTGTGAGCCGCAAGCAGGCCCAGCAAAAGGCACCAGTTTTGGGAAGGTGTGATGGGGCATTCGGAGCTGGGGTGGTGACCCAGTGCCCTTTAGTACATGGCATTACCGTGTTTAATGTACTCAGCGCTAATCTTTCTCTAAACAGAAGCAATCTTGCTGAGTTCAGCACTGAAGGAGCAATAACCAATGAAGGAGATGAGATTAAGAAAACTCACAAGAATCAAATGTGCTAGAAAGGGCTGGGGAAGTGCCAGGGGCACTGCAGTAAATGACCTCCCTGGGAATCGAGGACAAATAAAATCTATGCCCTGTCTCTCTTCTCCCAGGCGCCTTCTGATGGTGCCTTAGCCCTCCCCTCCCTGGTATGACCATAGATGTTGCTTTCAGGGTTATTTTTGCACTGGAGTACAACAAATCCTCTGTGCTATGGGGCCAAGATGAAGATCCGTGTCACTGCATTCAGAAAAACTAACCTCTCGAGCTCAAGGAGAGCTGCTTCAGTTGGCAGTAGCATTAGGTGCTTTATTCTGTCTGGAACAGCCTTGAGAGGGCAAACAAAACCTCTGCGCTGTGGCTCTTGTTTCCAAAGGCTCTCTGCAGGAAGGGCTGCTGGCGATTGTGTGTTTTGTTGTTGGGTTTTTTTCTCTGTGAGCCAGAAACAGAGCCCAAAATTTGCCTAAACGCCATCAGGCTGGGATGAGAATGGGGAGCAGCAATCCAAGGGACTCGGCAGTCCCAGCTCTGCCGAGCTCGGGGGGGGGGTGTAGGAAAGTCTTCTATTCAATGTGCTGTGGAACTGTTTCCAGATGCTCAGAGGGGATCATGGGGCTTTGATCTGGGATGTGGTGAAGGTGATGGGAGCAGTAGAGTTTGTTGCTTGCTTGTTGGGGTTTTTTTTGCCACCTGCAAGTGTTGGGGATGGTAAATGCCTGGGTGATGGCTGATGGAGGTTTTCCCCTGGCATGTTTGGTTGTCGGCAGTGTGCGGGTGTCCTTCACGGAGCCTGGGCATCCCAAAACGTCTCGAGAGCAGCCGCTGCCTCCGATCCCTACCCCAAGCGCCGTGCAGGCTTGGAGGCTGCGAGGATGACTTGGCAGTGATATATTTACTACAATTACCATCTCTCTTCCCAGAGGAGGAAAAAATAGATGAATAATATGTTTTGAAGGTGTCATGGAGTGAAAGCAAGAGAGGAGCTTGAGCCTGAACTTATGAATAACTTATAGGCTTCCTCCCTTCATGCAGTCACTCCATTTGGGCTTATCTTTCTCACCCGTAGGAGGTGTAATTAAAGGAGCAAAGCCGGGCATCCAGGCACACGGCGGCTGCCTGTGGGCACTCGTCTGTCTGGCTCCGTGTGTCCTGTGCACGCAAGGGCACAGGAGTGCAGAAATGCCTTTGTATGCAGACGTGGGCTGGGCTACGCATTGGGCTTTACAAACTTCCCCCCCTCAGCCCTTATCCTTCATTAAGAAAATGTTGTGCATAACTCATCTTTGATATTTTGGTATAACTGGTAGGAGGGTTTCTTTAACTCTCACCTCATGCAGTTGAAACTAGAAGCAGAAGTAACCCAGGATGGGGAAACGCTGCAAGAGGAAGGATGCAAGCCCTGCAACTGTTACTTAAAATTTGGGAGGTTTTTTCAGTTCTTGACACAGCTGGAAATTCCCTTCCTGACCTCATGCGGTGACTTAGCCTTTCCAAGTCTTATTTTTCTAGCCATAAAATGAGAAGTAATTTGCTCTTGTCTCAACACCTTTCTCTGCTTTCTCTATTTTGACTTTAAGAGCTCAAGGGAGGGACTGTTTTTTACTGGGTGTACATACAGAGTCTAACATAATGGAACCAGGATCTTATCAAAAGCTTGCGAATGCTATTGTAATGCATATAGTAATTATAGGTATGTATACGTAGGGATGATGAAAAAAAATCCAATGAAACATGGCATTTCCCTCTGGAAAAATGTTAGCGGAATAAAACCACGCCTGGGAGTATGTCAGTTCCAGCAAAAAATGTCTATTAAAAATTATGCAGTGCTGTTCAGCAAGGTCACAACGCTCCTTTTAGAGCCAGTAAGAGGTTTCATTTCAAAGCAGCATGTCACTTCTTTTTTTCCCCCGCTGCAGACTTTTAGCTAAGGTGTTGTATTTTAGTCTTTTATTCAGATTTGGGGAGGGAGGGGGGAAAAAAAAATCTCATCTAAAATTTTGCAGAAATTTCTGCCCAAAGCGGCCTTATGCAGCTGGATGTGCATGGAGGTGTGGTATCCCTGTTTAACACCATATATATGTGTGATTTCCAATGAATAATTTCTTCCCCCTGTCCCCCTATCTCGGGAGTGCAGCCCTGCTATCTGTATGTTCATATCAGCCCCGCATGTAGATATGTATGAGCGTAATGGATATTAGGCATTTATTGCAAGGCATTCTGTTGAACATCACCTGCTGTTCAACATGAAAAGTTGATGTTCCACAAAGCCACAAGCCGAAGGCTCCTTAAGAGCTGTTCTGGTGCATCGGGTAAATATACGTGCTCGGAACAAGCACTGTGTGAATTAATAATGCATAGAGCAAATCTGTAGGAAGAACAGCTACTGCATAGGGCCTTCTTATAAACTGCTCTCTCTGCTTAGGCAAATAGACAGGGAAGTTGTGTTTTTTAAAGCATAATGGGTAGGTAATAAACCAAAGTAACCTAATCAACTGCTTCCAGCTGCTCTAAGTACGGTAGCTGGCTTGGCAGCCAGGGTCAAATTTGGAAGCGTTGTGAAAGTTGGTAAAAATTATGTGGCATGTTGCATTATTGTAGGTAACTTGCCTTGATGGAGTAGTGGGGAAGCAGTGGAGAGGATGAGATGATGTCATAGTGGTAGGAATTCTTATCCCCTACCAAGGTCTCCCCATGTAAAATGTATCAGCTGGAGGTTTCTGGGGCAGTGACAGGTTTGAGCTGGAGGAACAGCCTCTCACTCCAAAAAGAACATTGATTTGAGCGTGTCCAGAGAAGGGCAACGGAGCTGGGGCAGGGTCTGGAGCACAGGTCTGCTGGGGAGCGGCTGGGGGAACTGGGGGGGTTCAGTCTGGAGAAGAGGAGGCTGAGGGGAGACCTCCTGGCCCTCTGCAACTCCCTGCCAGGAGGGGGCAGAGAGGGGGGATGAGTCTCTGGAGCCAAGGCCCCAGCGCCAGGCCCCGAGGGAATGGCCTCAAGCTGCCCAGGGCAGGGTCAGGCTGGCTCTGAGGAAGGATTTCTGTGCAGAAGGGGCTGTTGGGCGTTGGAATGGGCTGCCCAGGGCAGGGGGGGAGTCCCCGGGATCCCTGGGGGGGTTGAAGAGTCGGGCTGAGCCAGCGCTGAGGGATCTGGGGAAGTTGGGAACGGTCAGGGTGAGGGTCATGGTTGGGCTGGAGGAGCTTCAAGGGCTTTTCCAACCTTGATGACACTGTTATCACGAGATGGGTAGGATCAGATAGCAAATAAAGGTTCTTTGGGGTATTTAGTTCCTGAGAAATATCCTGCTGAATATGCAGCCAGGACTGTGTCACTAGCAGTGCCATTGCCATTAGCTCTTCCCATCCTAATGAGGTGGGAGTTGTGCAGGCACTGGTGAGCTGTAGGCTGCTCCTGGGGGTACCATGAAATGGTGGTGGAGAGCTCTGGATCAGTCTGACCTCCTCATGGTCTATGGTTTGAACAAAGACTTGGCAGAGGAAAAGGAAGGAGTGCTGAAAGCTTTACGCCTGCTGTTTTGGCGAGACCCCTGTGAAAACTGATGGATGATGGCAGCAGAGATCTTGGGGGGAAACCCAAAGATGGGGGAAATGCATGTCCCTGGTTGGGGACAAGGTGACCCTTTGGCTGGTGGTAGGGACAAGCAGGGATCAGACAGGGCTGTTGGGGACATCCAACTGGTGCTGCTGATCCCTCCTCAGCTGCTGACTTGTGAGGTGTGGATCATTTTTTTTTTTGTCCCTCTTGGGAGGTCCCATCAACAGGTCCTGGTGGTGGTTTGTCACCTTCCCTCACAGAATGGCTGGCCCAGATCTGACTTGGAGAGTCTCTCTGGGTAGCAGTGATAGAGGGGAGAGGGAGAAACACAGCTGGATTTTTCTAAGAGTTTGCAGCCAAATCTTCTTCTGAATTGCAAAGTGAACAGCTCAGATTTTGGAAGCCTCTGAGGAGGAATAAATACAAAAAGCCAAGATACCTTTTTTCCTTTGTCATTTTTCTGCCTATAAAGTTGTTTTAAGGGGTTGTGAGTCACCTCAAGCAACAAAATGAGCCATCCTTACCACCACTGAAAATAATGAATATTTAACAAGATATTATTTATTTAGGTTGTGTCAAATAGGAGTCTCGGGGTTCAGTGCTTGTAATATTCTCCATCTTGGATAACAGCTGAAAAAAATATAAGGTTTTGTTTGGGTTTGAGGACCTTTCTGATGTAGGCATGTTGGTGTCACGCTCTTGACGTTGAGCTGTGGTATGGACAGATGTGGTGGTGTTGGGTATCTTGAGTTGGAGAAAGGTCTCTCGTTTCTGTTGTTGCAAAATAAGCACCAGAAATTGGTGTGTGGAATGGAATTTAAGTAACAGGAGCATGTTCAAACCCAAGCAAGTGGCCCAGATGCTGCTCAGAGCAGGGGATACCTTGGTGTGAGGAATCGGATGAGCATGGTTACAGCAGGGGGAAAAAAAAAAATAATAATAAAAAATATATATAAGCCTTGATCTGGTGTAAGAGTAGACTTCTGCTACAAATGGAAGAGTTATTCCCTATTAAATTTGCTTTTAGAGGAATTTCCATGGGAGATCAGCCCCACAGGAGGATGGTGTGGGGGCTCGCTGATGTGGGGGTGCAGTGGGGTGTCCCTCCCATCGTCATGCAGGTGGTGAAACTGAGGGTACGGCTGGGGTCACCCCGGGGGGGGTGCGGGGGTCACTCCTGGAGGGGGGGGTGGGGGGGTCGCCCCTCTTTCCCCAAGCGGGGAAGGGCAGTGGTGGGGGAGCCCCTCGGTGCGGGTGCCGGCGGAGGGGGGGGTGTGTGCGGATGCCGAAGGGGGGGTGCGGGTGCCGGGGGGGCGCGGGGGGGCCCCGCAGCCAATGAGTGCGGCGCGGGGGAGGGCTGCGTGCGCGGCCGGCGGCGTGTTGCAGCCGGGCGGCGTGTGCGGGCCGGAGCGGCGGGCACGGCAGCGCCTGTCCCTCGCACCTTGCAACCCCTTCCAACCCCCCCTTCCCCCCCTTTTTTTATTTTTTTTTTTCCCTCCCCCACCCTGCGGTGCCTTTTTTTCCTTTTTTTTTTTTTTTTTTGGTTCCCCCCCCCTTTTCCTTCCTGCGCTTTGCTCCGGGAAACGCTGGATTTTAAACCTCTCCCCGGCAGGCAGTGAAGGGGGGTGGGGGGGTGGGGGGAAGGAGAGGAGAGGAAAGGAAAAAAAAAAAAAACGCAGCCCGCGGTGAAACATGGCCCAGGCGAAAATGCACCACCCCGTCTCTTGGGTGATCTTCGCCGGGATGGCCGCTCTCCTCCTCTCCCAAGGTAGGGCCGGGCGGGGATGCTGCGGGGGATGCGGGCGGGGGGGTGCGCGGCCCCACTTGGGGGGTGTGGGGGGGGGACGGGGGACTGAGGAACCCTCCCGGAGCGGGGGCAGAGCTGGGAGAGGGTCCCCAACCCGCTGTTAAGTTGCGGGGGGGGTGTGCGGATGCGGGTACGGCACGACCGCATCTCCCCAGTCATGCCCCCCCCTTCCCCCGGGGCGCCGGGCTGTGGGGGAACTTCTCCCATGGCGCAGCAGCCCTCGTGCTGATTTTTTTTTTGGGGGGGGGGTGTGGGGGTGTGGGAAGCCGGTGCTGGCAGACTCGGCCATCTCAACTTAGTTCCTGCAGGAGCAATGCATCCAACAGGCTGGGGGGGGGGCCCTCTGTGCTGCGCCCCCGCCCCCCCCCCCCCCCCCCCCCTTGCATTGCCGGACCCGTCTGCAAGGTCGTCCCAAAAACTCGGTGTAGCCTCGGCTCCTGCCCGTCCTCCACCCCCCCCGGGCTGGGGAGTTGGGAAGTCCTTGTCCAGCCTGTCCCGGCTGCCTGCCCACCCCCCCGGGAATGGTGCCTCGGTTGGGGGGGGCTGTGCCAAAAAGAGCAAAAAGCAAGGGGGAGAAGATGGGGTGGCGGGGGGGAAGGAGGACGCAAGAGCCAGCCCCATCTGGCCGGGAGCGCCGAGCCTGTCAGCTCGCGTTAGTCTCCTCGCAGCCATCTGGAGGGGCCGTGGGAGTGGGGTTATCCCGGGGGGGGCACATCCTGCACCGGGCCGCCTGTGGGGCTGGGAAGGGGAGATGCGTCCCGGGGATGAAAAGGGGGGCGGGTGGGCTGCAATGCATCGTGGCCGGAGTGCGCCCAGCCCCACCGCGGGTGGTACCCGGGGCTTTGCGGGGGTTGGAGGCACCCCTGGGGGGGTGATGGAGGCACCCCTGTGTGTGTGCGGGGGGGGGGCGATGTGTGGATGCAGCCTCCTGCGTGGGGAAGGGGAGAGCACCCCTGCGCCGCCCCGGTGCCCGCCGAGGGATGGGGACAGGGTTTGGGTACCCCCATGCCCAAATCCATCCCTGCCTGGTGTGTCCCCCCCCGTCCCCCCCCCTTTCAGCCGAGGTGCTCTGCAGCAGCACTCGGGTGGGGTGTGAAGACCCTGCCTGCGTGGGGCAGGGGGGCTGCCCGGGCCGGGCTGGGGGGCGGTGTGAGCCGGTGGAGCGGGGGGGGGATGCCCGGCCCCCATCTCCGCTCAAACTTCTCTCTCCTGGGCAGGCTGGGCCCGCTCTTGCCGAGAGCCACCCCTGCCATATCGACCGGCGCGGGCTGCTTAGCATGCACAGCACACGCCAAGGCATTTCTCCTCTTCGCCTTCCTCCCTCTCTCCCTCCTCCAGCGCTCTCCTTCGCCCAGGGTTGCTGCTCGGGATGCTGGCATCCCCCCATCCCTGCTCCCGAGGGGGGGTTCTGGGGACGGGAGCCCTGACCCCCTCGGCTGCCGCCTCTGCAGGGACCACAGGATGGGGGCGAAGCTGCCTTTCCCCTTCTTATTTCTCCTACCCAGTATTTCTGCTTCATTTATTTATTTATTTTGCTAATGCTTGCCTTTGGCTCCTGACTTGGCTTCTTTGCAGTCTTACCCCCTGCCTCTGGTCATCTCTCATGCCTCCTCTCCCAGCTCCCATCAAAGCTTACAGATCAGAAAGTAGTTGGGTTTTTTCCTTTATTTTTTAATCTCCTCGGCAGCAGAGCGGTGGGGAGGAATGCACTGCCTCCTCAAACAAACAAAACAAAACAAAAAATCCCCCCTCTGCCTTGCAGGAGTCTGCTGTGGGTGCCAGAAGTCCCTGAGTCACCGCTGGGGTGGGGGGAAGCCGGGAGCTGCCTTGCACCGTGGGCTGGGGGGGGGACGGGGGGGACACGACACCCAGAGCAGAGCTGTGGGATGCTGAGCAAAGTTTTGCCCAGGGCAGCCTTGGGTAGCAAAAATTTGGGGCTGGGAGATGGGTATGCTGGGTTGTCGGAGGGAAGGACTCCCCCTGGGAGGTTTTCTTGCATAATTGTATTTAAAAGAGTCATTAAAAGAAACCTTAAAAAAATCTAGCAAAAATAATTTTGCTTTTCAACAAAAAACTTTGAGGGAGTTATGAGAAATTGGGGGTTGTTCAGCCCCGAAGGTGGTATATAGTTATGTATGCATTGTCACATAGTTCCATGAACTCTGATACAGTGGGGTTTTTTTTGAATTTTTAACTTTTCTCTCTTGCTTGTTACACAAAAGTGGAGCTGGCTTGTGTTTGAAAATGCGAAAATTATTGTCATGCAAGAAAACTGTGTTTTAGACAAATCTACTACAAATAGCTCAAGAGATCTGTGCTGCCCTCTGCAGCAGTTTATCAATACTCCAGGTCATTTACCTATTTACAGCCAAACAAACAATAAGAAGAGTGGTTTGTGAGTGTGCTTGAGAGTAAAATGGAGCGTCAAGTGGGATAATTCGCAAGTGCTTGACCACCTGCATTTGTGAAAACCTCCTGAAGTCCTCCAAGTTTTGCAGATTCACTGTTGGCTTTCTGGAAAGTGCCCCCCCCCCCCCCCCCCCCCAAAACGGGGGTTGTTGAGTGTGGTGTCCTAGGAAGGAGCCGTGTGAGCCTCAAATTTGCAGTTTTCCAGGGAGCTGTTGCTGCCTCCGGGCTGTTGGTGGGAGAGACCAAGGCCGGAGCCCTTGCTCGGACGCTGCATCTCTGTGGGAAGAAGATGCGAGTGTCCATCCCATGGCCGCAGGTCCCCAGCCGTGCCTTGGGGAAAGGACCTGGGAAGAGGGAGGCTGTGAAGGGCTGGGATAGCCCCGGGCATCAGGGAGTGGCTAGTTGGCAACACAACTCTCATTGGGTTTGCTGTGGTTTTTTCTTGCACGATTTTTAAATAGCACCAGTGACTATTCTAGAGTGTATTTAAGGACCCAACAGCAGTGTTTTCTCTCTTCCCGTCTTTCAAAGACGTGGTCTTGCCTCTGCCTGGTGTCCCTGACTTGCACCCAGCTGGTTTGCTTGAGGAAGAGGAGGGCTTGAGGAAAAATCCCACCCCAGCACTCGGGAGTGGAAGAGAGAAGAAAACTCTTTACTCAACCATGCGTAAAAGGATTAACCAGGCTAAAAGGTCATAGAAGATTTAGCTGGGCCTTTAGCATCAGTAAGCCAAGAATTATGGGAATTTGATTTACAAATTAGCATAAAGACCTTATTCTAATAAGCATACAAGCTGAAATAGGTATGTAAAATAATAGCATATGTCAACATCATACACGGGGTGTTTCTCATCCGAGAGAATTATTCGCTCCGTCAATGCGGCTGGGTTGCAGATAACTCCCCAGCGGAGACACGGGCTGCACTCGGGTGTGATGGAAAGGCTGGATCTGCCCTGGAGACACGGCTGCAGGGAGGAGCAGGAGCTGCTTCCCCTCGGGAAGGGCAGGATTTGGGAACTCCGGGTGGGTCGGGGCTCTGCATCCCGGGAGGACTTTTTCTTGGCGAAGGCAGGAGGGGGAAACCTTCTGGCAGTTCGTGCAAGAAGGTAATTGTGTTAATGAATGTGTATAAGAAAAATTATGTGTATCGACATCTTTCTGTGAATACCCGGATTTATTGTTCCCTGGGGAAAATATTGGATGTGACTTCATGGTGGATAATAGTTACCGTGCAGGTCAATAAAATGTGATATTCACCCCAACAGCAGAAAATAGCTATTTAATAGGTAATAACAGTAATAATCAATACCTACATGATTAGATAACCCAGTTATGTGTAGTACATAAAAGGAGGGGAATGCGTGCTGGTTACTCAATGGCCTGATTTGGAGCGTTGCTGAACATCCGTCATTCCTGTTGATTTTAACCAAATCTGCAAGTAGGTATCCGGCACCTTTGGAAATCAGGCCACCACATGGGATTAATTGACACTTTTTTTTTAAGACTCAGCAGTGTAAACAGGAACCCAAGCAGACCTTTGCCACTGGGAAGATGCTTTTGAAAGCAGGGTTGTGTTGTGCAAGAACGTGAGATGGCACCTAAAACCCTGGGTTGGTGCTTGGGATCTTGGCTTGGGCAGTGGCTCTGCCATGGGCGCTCTGTGACACTGTACATGGGGTTTTCCATGTGTGGGGTATTGCTGCTTTCCCGGGAGCATCCCCCTGCTGATTTGGTCACGCAGGGGTGAGCAGATCAAATACAGCAAGGAGTAAACTGGGGGTTGCTCTATGCTGTGTGTATGGGGAGATCTCCATCAGATGAGTCGTTTGTACTGAGATACCTGATAGCGTGGCGTGGTGGGGAACACGGCCTGGAGTTGGTTCATGCTGTACCTGCAATAGGTTTAGGAGCCCCAGTTGAGGTGTAGAGGTGTGCAGGATCCTGTGCACGCTTCCACGTGTTTCAGGGCGTGTGCTTGCTTGCTGTTCTTAAAGTGCAGGGAGGGAGAAGGTGGCTGTGGTTATCTAGGGTGGGATAGGTGATGAAGCAGACCTGGGCTGTGTGGTCGAGGAGGTATGGGGCTGGGACTCTTTGGCTGGCCAAGAGGAGATGAATAGGAGTTTGACAAGCAAAGAAGATCAAGCGGTAGTTGTGAGCTTGAAAAAAAACCAAACAACCCTCAAGTACGACTAGATTTCTGAAGCATCATAGGGACCATCCCAACCAGCTCAAAACAGACTTATCTATCCCTGTTTACAAGACTTGCTTCTGGGTGCTTTGGAGCCTGCAACCAGTTCTGGGATGTCCTAGCGCGTAGCAAAAGCTGCTTTTCCTTTATCCACGTAGGCATTTTGGCCATTATAGTAAGCCTGGCTTTTTTTTTTTTTCTGTCTTCCTCTTGTGCCAAACATGATTTGTGGATGAGACAAGTGCATTCAGTATTGGAAGTGTCTGCTTCGTGTATTTTTTTCTTGCAGCTTTTGCTTAAAAATATCCATATTGTGATTCCCCCTATTTTATTTTTTCCCTATGGGGACAAAAAATTGATCAGTTGACAGATCTAGGTCAAGTTAGCAAGCAGGGTTTTCTGTGATAAACCAGGGTGGAGGTGGAGGGGGAGAGCTCACCAGCTTGCTTCCCAGGCAACTCGCAGTCAGACAGCGGAGGTGGGCTCCAGCCTTCCTCCGCAGCCTGTGAAGCACCACGTGGGGAGTATCTTTCTGGCCATGGGGATCGTAAAAAAACACAAAACAAAAACCAAAAAAAAACCCAAAACCTTTTGCATGTATCTTTCCTTCCCAAACTTCAGTAGTAGCGGGAAAGAGGAAAATTCTCTTTGCTTGTTCGCCAGTTGAAGGGATGCCTTACCAGAGCAAAGCTTTAAAGAGGGTAAATATGACTTTTTTTTTCGGTGTTACTGTTGGTGCTGCTTTGATGTGCAGTGGCAAATTTCCCATTAGACTCTGTGGGACTCAAATGTGATCCGTCTCAGCTGTTCATGGCAAAGGCTTGCAGCTGCCTCGGAGCTGCAACTTGGACTTGGAGTTAAGCTCTTTGTTTCAAATAGGGGCCAAAAGGAGCAAGGTGCCAGGTTTTGGGAAGTCCAAGCCGTACTGCTGTCTCCCATTTTCAGCCAGCATCCTGTACCTCCTCACGTGGGTCTTTCCATGCCTTTAATAGCTTTAAGAAGCAAAAACCAAAGTTGCTGAGGGTGAGCTCTCTGCTGCTTCATCCTTTGGGGCACCCTGATCCCCAGGGGCCTCCAACCCTTTTGTGGGTGCCGGTGCATCCTCTGGCCATCACATACATACCCTGTGCTCCCGGCACATTTGGAGCCGTGGCTGCTATTCTGGAGAAGCTAGCCACCTCCCTCCTCCTTCCCGAAGCACGCACCTTGCTCTTGGTTAATAATAAATCAGAGGTGCTGCCTTTGCCGTGCTCTGTTATCTCCCACCATGAAGGATATCATGGTTTTTTGATGCGCTTACAGTTAATATGTTCAGTGCTGAAAGCTGCTGTAAATTAATTGACCTCTTGACCCCCTTGTCCTGTTGACTGTTCCCACTAAAGACAGTGCTGGGTTCTTGGCATCCTCCCCCTGCCGCTTTCCCTTCCTCCGACTCCTCCACCTCCTGCATGCTTTGCTTACTAATCAGGGGGGGGCGAAAAAGGCCCTCTCTGAGCAGGGCTTCATCCAGCCGAGGAGCCACGGCTCCAAAATCCTTTGTAGCAGCCGTGTGGGGCAGCCAGGATCCCGGGGACCCATGGTGCATAAATTATTGGTGGTTGGAGTATTCCCTGTGCAGCACTGGGGAGGCGGTGATGGAAGCTGGCACCAGCATCCTCTGCTGTCCCTCGGGGCTGGGGACAGAGTCATGTAGCTGCTGCCAAGCTGAAAAGTCCCAGTGTGGCCCCGAGGACCTCCTGGAGGTGGGTGGACTTCAGCATCGGTGGGGAGCACGGGTGCTCAGTACTCTGTCCACCTAGTGAGCTCTGGCTCATGCCAAGCTCTTAATTTTGGAGCTGTGGTGGCTTGCGGGGAGGATGGGAGTGGGTCCTTGGTGAAGTTTTGCTGAGAAGGGACAGAAAAAGATGATGTGAGCCTGGAGGTCCTGGATTGGGACATGGGTCCTGAGTTCATGTCCTTTGTTTGTCCTGCAGGGATTTGGCCTCATTAAATGGTCCTTCCCCTTCCTTGCTTGGCCGTGCACTCCATAAGGATACCAGCTGTCCTGCCCTTCTGTCTGGCCTAGCTAACCTGGATTTAGGGATCTTTCACCCCCCGCTATATAATTATACATCACTGAGCACGGGGAAACCCTCATTTAGCCTGGAAAGGAGCTTGTGATACTCTGCCCGTGTGGCGGGTTCACATCCTGTGACTCGCGAGGGGAGACGGCAGCTGCTAAAAAGTGGGAAATGCCACAGGAAATTGTGTAATATTAGAAATGAAGCGGAGTGGGTTTTTTATTTATTCCAAAACGGACTAAAGTAGAACAATTGCAAATTCCCAGTGAAAGTAAATTCTCGGAAAAATATGCATTGATTTTTTGAAGTATTTTTGTTCTGATTCGGAGCTTGCAGAAGCTTTACAAAGTTGTGAAGTGATTTCAAACAGAAAAAAAGAGATCCGAAGGCTGTATTCCAGCAGTATCAAAAGAGCCTGGAGTCTTGAGCCTCGTTACTTTTTTTTTATTGTTACTTCTTCAAAACAGATCCTTTGCTAATGTTTTGATTTTGCCAGAAACAGCATTCTTGATTTAAAGAACTGGTTTGAAAGCCAAATCTGACCTGCCTCATTGGAAGTGTGACAGGCACTTGAAGCAAAGCAAGGTTCATTAATATTGTAATATTATCTTTCTGTTTAAGTGTTGGGTTTTTTTCTCCCCCCCATCTTGTGGGAGTTATCTGGTGAATATCACTAAGTTCCTGGGTTGGTTTGGTTGTTTTCTAGCTTTTATTCTCTGTCTGCAGGACAGATGGTATTTATAGATCAGAGGGTGCCTGCTTTAGACTTCATTTTTTTGCGAAGTCAATCCCCAAAGCCAGCACCGGGGTTTTTGATAGCGGGCCAAGGCGCAGGAGAGCGGCAGGGCTGGCTGGCAAGAGGTGAAATTGGATTTAGCGTGAGTGACATGTCTCTTAATGAAGCCCTTTCTGGAACAAGGCTGGCGAGGAGCGGGAGCCATTAGAGGCCGGTGGGTAATGGCGAAGCCAAAACTGTGTTGTCATTGAAGACCACATTTAAAAAATTGTATTATTTATTGTTTACCTTTTTGTGCGGCTTTTCTGCACGTCAGCGGTTCCCATTGTACCTTTTGGGCTTCAAAACCTGACATCACATTAGCAGCCGGCTCCAAAGCCCCCAAATAATGCATAAACTATGATTATTCCTTCTGATCCACTTGTGTTTATGTAAATGGCTTGAAAAGCGGTTTTCAGCTTATTTCAGAAGCTTAAGGGATTCATACCAAGCCTATTATTGAAAAATCAGAAAGTGAAAAGCAACTTCTGAGACAAGGAATTAGCAACTCAATGGCAGCATACGTACCGCTGGCTGTACGGGATCCGGCTGTACCGCAGCTGGGAATTCCCCCAGGATTCAAAATTTAAAACATGGGAATTTCCCCGTGATTCGAAAATTCAACAGCGTGGCAACAGGTTGTCGGGATTTGTGGGGAGGGGGGGACTCGAAGGAGGGTTGCAGTTACTCCAGGGGGGTGAGATCTGGGGTGGGAGGCTGGGGCTGGGGCTGGGCTGCAAACCACCGGTGGTGCTGGCGTTGGTGATGGGGTTTTTTGGCGGATGCTGTGCGTGAGGAGTGTCGCTCGGCTGACAACCCTGGCTCTGCATCCCGTGTGTCCCCAGTGTGGCTGTCCCCACCATGGTTGAGCCTTTCCCCCCTGTCCCATGAGAGATGGGAGCAGATGCAAATCCTCTTTGGGGCACTGGCCCCTTCCAGCCAGCCTTGCAGCATCTCATCCCTCCTCTCCTGCTTTTTTTTTTCCCTGGTTCGGTCCCTTTCCCCCTTCCTTATGTTAATTTCCCACCTGAGCACCAAGTACTTTATAAATAGCAAATCTGAAATGAATTTCCTAGCAGCAATCATTATCTCCCTCGACAGCCATTAAACATTCACACAAGCAGAGCAAAATGACAAAGGGGATTGATTTTTACAGTATGTTGGGGGGAGGTAGGAGAAAGGAAATATGTTGACAAGGCTTTTTTTTCTTTCCCCCCTCTCCACTCTCCCCTCCTTTCCAGTTCCTCTACCTTGAGGAATTTAAAATCACACAGCAACTCCTTTTTGAGACCAGGTTGGAAGGGGGTGGAAGAGTGCAAAGTTGGAAATAAATAAAAATAATTTTTCTTTTTTTAAAAAAAAAGCCCTATTCCGTTCTTCTGCCCCTGCAAGCCTCGCTCCAGTCGGTTGGCTGCGTGCGACTGGTAAACATGAAGTTAGTTATGTGGCCCTGGCTGCTGGGATGAATATGTCAGAGTTAATGCCTCCGAAGATGGAGGGGTGGGCTGGAGGGGATGGGGGGGCCCAATCTCTGCAGCCTTCTCAGCAGAATAAATGTGTTGATGCAATAGTTGGGAGCCGACGAGCTGCTGCTGTATGAGGCACTGTAGCTGAAAATTTAACTTTGATTTCAATTTTCATATTTGTCAGCAATAATTAGATTCAAGAAATGTTTTTGCCGCTGTTCTAAAATACTAATAAGTAGGAGCCTTTGTAGTATGGCTAATGGAGTCTTTTTTTTCCTAGTGGGCTAGAAAAATTCCATTAAAGGGAAAAGTCATACTATATTACCGTGCTTCAACATGCATTGACTTTGCTGCCACAGGAATATCTGCGCTGGGAGACAGCGGTCCTCGCCTCGAGCTGCGGGGATGGGGCCGGTGTCCCATGGCCCTGATCTGATGGGGCTTTTGGGGGGTGTGTGTGTTTGTGTGTGATGCTCTTTGGGGCAGCTGGAGGCTTTTGAAGTGCTCAGAGACGTTATTGTGGTGGTAGCCTGGCTCTGTCCAGCCTGTTTGCTGTGGCAGTTGGGTGCGTTTTTTTGGTGTTGCAAATTCCTGTGGGGTTTAAAGCCTCAGATCAATTAGGGGTCTCACCTTGTTGGCTCTATCAAAGGCAGAAAGCCCCTTTTTCCCCCTCCCCACCCTGCTGCCTGGATTTCCCTGGCGGCATGTGCCACGCTTTATCCCAGAACAACGCCGGAAAGAAAGGCGATATTAAATTTGCTGGCGATACGCACAGCAAATGGGGGAAGCTCTAAGTTGTGTCATTCTCAAGTTACTTCAGCCTATTAAGCAAACAAAAGCACTTGTGGAGTGAGAAATGGAAATGGCCAACACAGCCCGATTAATCCTGGATGTACAATTCCATTAATAAGCCAGCTTTTAATAGGTGGCTCTTTCCAGGAGCTGCTGGGACTAAGAATTGATGTATTCACTGTAATTGTATTGCAACTAATAGGATATGAAGAAAATTGTATGGAGAACCTGTTCCTTTGCCACCGTTTTCCAATCAGTTGAAATAATGCTTCCCCCTGGAAGAGCCCAGTGAGGTAATGATACTTAAATCTAAATAGGAACAGGAATATTTTTAATTTCAGTGGCAGGGATTTTAGCTTGTGCTTTTGCTTGCCCATAGAGAGGGCAGAAGCTGAAACAGCAGTTTGCAAAAATGCTGGAGAAAATAGGGATTTCAATCCCAATAGAAATGCCACATGGCTGGATACTGGGGCTGCTGCCCCGGGCTGGGCGATGGGATGTGGCAGCTGATGCTGGGAGCTATACTGGGTCTGGGAGCTTCCAGCTCTATCTGGAGAGTGAAGGGGGAGTTTTCTGGGTGCCCAGGCATGGGGCTGCCCCTCTGCCATCTCACCCAGAGCCTTTTGTTCTCTCCATTGGCAGCCAGAGGAGCTTTTACCCTCCGCAGTCGGTGTGGTTTGCTGGGAGAGCTCGTTAATGAGCCTGAGGTCCTCGCTCCATTCATCCCCTGTGTTTATTCAGACCCACGATCCCAGGGCTCTGACCATTTGCTTGATACTCTCTTTGCAATGAACGCTTGTTTTCATACCCTTGCAAAAACTCACCTCAAGCCTTGCAGAGTAAACGTACCTTTGTGGCTGCAACTCTGGGTCCTCACAGAATCATCTAGGTTGGAAAGGACCCTGGAGGTCGTCTAGTCCAACCATTCGCCTAGCACAGTTCCCACCTACAGCATATCCTTAAGCTCTAAATCGACCCTACTCTTGAACACCTCCAGGGATGGGGACTCCACCACCTCCCTGGGCAGCCCATTCCAATGCCCAACAACCCCTTCTGCAAATAAATCCTTCTAATATCTAGTTTGAACTTTCCCTGGCGCAACTTGAGGCCATTCCCTCTTGTCCCGTCGCTTTCTACTAGGCTAAAGAGGCTCAAACCCAGCTCTGTGCAGCTTCCTTTCAGGTAGCTGTGGAGGGTGATAAGGTCTCCCCTCAGCCTCCTCTTCTCCAGACTAAACACCCCCAGTTCCCTCAGCTGCTCTTCACAGGACATGTGTTCCAGACCCTGCACCAGCTCCGTTGCCCTTCTCTGGACATGTTCGAGTAACTCTTGTGTCCTTTTTGTAGTGAGGGGCCCAAAACTGCACACAGTAATCAAGATGCAGCCTCACTAGTGCCAAGTACAGGGGCAAGATCCCTTCCCTGTCCCTGCTGGCCACACTAATCCTGACACAAGCCAGGATGCCATCGGCCTTCTTGGCCCCCTGGGCACACTGCTGGCTCATTATCAATCCCCTCAGGTCCCTCTCTGACCGGCAGCTCTCCAGCCACTCCTCCCCAAGCCTGTAGCCCTGCTGGGGGTTGTTGTGGCCCAAGGGCAGCCCCTGGTATTTGGCCTCATGGAAGCTTGTGCAGTTGGGCTCAGCCCATGGCTCCAGCCTGTCCAGGTCTCTCTGCAGCCTCCCTACCCTCGAGCAGATCAACACTCCCACCCAACTGGGTGTCATCTGCAAACTGACTGAGGGTGCCCTCGATCCCCTTGTCCAGATCATCAATAAAGATGTTAAACAGGAGTGGCCCCAAAGCCGAGCTCTGGGGGACACCACTTGTGACCGGCCGCCAGCTGGATTTAACTCCATTTACCACAACTCTCTGGGCCTGGTCGTCCAGCCAGTTTTTAATCCAGCGAACTGTGCGATTGCCCAAACCTCGAGCAGTCATTTTTGCCCGGAGAATGCTGTGGGAAACGGTGTCAAAAGCCTTGCTAAAGTCAAGGTAAATTACATCCACAGCCTTTCCCTCATCCAATAAGCAGGTCGCTCTGTCATAGAAGGAGATCAGGTTTGTCAGGCAGGACCTGCCTTTCATAACCCACGCTGACTGGGCCTGATCATCTGGTTGTCCCTCGTGTTGCATGATGGTGTTTAGGATGAGCTGCTCCATCAGCTTCCCGGGCACCGAAGTCAAGCTGACAGGCCTGTAATTTCCCAGATCATCCTTCCGACCCTTCTTATAGATGGGCGTCACATTGGCCAATTTCCAATCCTTCAGGACCTCCCCGGTCAGCCAGGACTGCTGGTAAATGATAGAAAGTGGCCTGGTGAGCACCCAGCCAGCTCCTTCAGCACCCTCGGGTGTATCCCATCCCGTCCCATAGATTTGTGTGTCTATGTGATGCAGCAGGTCACTGACTGTCTCCTGGATTGCAGGGGGGTTGTTCTCCCAGTCTCTGCATTCTGGCTGTGGAGTCTGGATTTCATCAGTACAACTAACCTTGCTATTAAAGACTGAGGCAAAGAAGGTGTTAAGCACCTCAGCCTTCTCCTCATCACTTGTTACCAAATTTCCTCCTGTATCTAGCAGGGAATGGAGACTCTCCCTGGACTTTCTTTTGCTACTGACATACTTATAGAAGCTTTTCTTGTTATCCTTGATTGCAGAGGCCAAATTAATTTCCAGTTGGGCTTTGGCTCGTGGTATTGGGAGAGGGATTTGGCTTTTATGGTTGAGCATCTCTCCAAGGGCTCTTGCAGGAGCAGCACGGTGACACCGTTGGTGCAGCAAATCCCAGCCTGGCTGGGTGGGTCATGCCCAGCAGTGCCCCGGGATGCAGATCTCCATCATATCAATGCAATTGTGGAATAATGCACATTAAAGCGTGAGAAAACATTAACCGTAAGAGCTGACTGATTCAAAATCCTGTCCACCCCGGATTATTGCAGTTGCTTTGCTAATGGGCTGGGGAATTTGGAGAAGTTCACAGCCACTTTTTTGTCTGTTCATCACTGCTGGCCACTGGTTTGGGGTTATTTGTTTTTCACTCCTCCTCCCTATTTGTATGCATGCTCTGACCCTTCTTTGGTAGCAGGCTAGAGAGTAAATATAAAGGGGAGGGAAAAGAAAAGAGGAAAAAAAAATAGAGCCAAGGCACAGTTCAGCTCAAATCCCTGAGGAAACAGATGTGATTGCCTTACAGAAATGGTTCCAATAAGGCCAGAAAGGAATATTGCTTTTATAGCTTTTGGGATATAAAACATTTAGAAAATGTGATTGACTGGCAGGGCCTAATTTATCATTTACCCATTTCTTTCTCCTTCCTCGTATCCACCCAAACACAGACTCATTTCCACTTTTTTACCTTCTGTCTCTCCTGCACATAACACACGTGCAAACCCATTATTTCCTTGCACACCGAGCTGCGTGTGTGCACGCACAGGCACGTGTTCCCGTGTGCTCCTGCCTCCTTGTCCCTCTGCCTGTGTCATGGATTTATCATCATTCTGCTAAGCACTCCAACTCCTGTGGCTATTTATAATTAATGCTCAGAAACCTGCCAATCCATTTAATGACACTAGGAGGTCATGGCCTCCCTTATAGCTTCCCATTAATCATCATTAGAACAGTTCTGGGTTTTTTTACTTTCTTTTTAAATGTTAATTCACCTTTATAATGCTCCTTTCAGCTCTGACTGTAAAGGGAGACTCTGTAGTGACTCCAGACTGTCTTGCAAGTGTGTGCAGGTGAAAGGCGCAGTGGGACAATTGCACTTGATAAAGTCTCTTGGATGTCTCCCGCTGGAATGAATTACACTCACAAACTCTGCGAGATGGGATTTCTTCACTGCCCTCTGCTGCCTGCTCCTCGCAGTGATGCTGGCACCGCTCTCCCTCCCTCCCAGCTCCATCTCTTGGGTACCGCTGAGCCCCTCATCATCACTCCCTACCCCTGTGCCACTGGGAACCGTCGCAGAAAGCTGTTCCTGGAGGGGAATAAACTCATCGATGCTGGTGTAGAGCTTGGTAGGGCCATGTGTACCTTGCCAGGCTGTGCTCGAGCACGGCTTTGCCGGGCAAACTTGCTTTAGCATAAGGTGGCCCCATGTGTAGTTTGGTTTTACATGTCGTGGTTGTTGCGTCCCCTCGGCATCTTGGTTTGAGTGGAGTGTCAGACTCGTCCCGCCTGAAGGTTAGAAATCCTAGTTCCCAGAAAGCAGTGTTGCTCACAGGGGTGCATCCATCTCCTTTTCTTTCCTTCTGCCGCCCTGAAAAGAGGAAACCCCCAGCCCTCTCCCTGTATCCCAAAGCACCCGCTGTCATCGTCACAAGCCCCAGACCGATACAACGGCACAGCAGAGGGGGCTTAGCAGAGATGTCAAGCGGCAGCTTGGAGGAAGGAAAGCTTCGGGTGCAATCTGGTAGCTTTTGGCAAGCAACAGCTCCTCTTAAATAGCCCTCTCTTGACTTGCTGTTGGAAGCAATCGTCCCCTCTCTGAAGTCAATCTGTGCTTGCCATTAACGGGAACGGGTCCAAAGCGGTGCGTGTCTGATCCGCGTTCTGGTTTGGATCCTTTCGGGAGGGGTCCCCGGTGTCGGTGGTGTGCAGCTTTGCAGGAGTTTGCTGCGAGGCGCGGCGCCACGTGAGCTGCTTCTCTGACGGATCTCCTGGAGACTTTTTATAACCCTGGGTGATAAACCCGCAAAGCAACCTGTGACTCTTGCTCCGTGATCACGTGTGGCTCGGCAAGACGGCGTACAGCAGCACCGACACCCAGCCCCTTGGGTGGGAAGCACGCGCAGCCCCACGTGGGCTTGGGATGGGTGAAGATTCATGCTGGCCTCTCTTTTTGGGTGAAACTCCTGCTCCTTGGGGACTTCTGGTCGTTCTGAGAGCCAAGCCCAGCCCCGTTTCTCTGAGTAAACACGCCAGCAGCATTTGGCTTAATGAACTGTGGCTTTTAATAAATGGCTCTTATCTTGCTGAAGTGCTGCTAAATTGTCAGGATTTAAAATTAGCCTAATAGATTTGCGGGCGATGTTTTATTCACTGGTTAGTTGGAAAGAGACAGAGAGAGGGGGAGAGACGGCTCCACCCAATTCTCCATGTATTATACAAGAGTTATTTATTTGTTTGGGCCGAAGGGGAAATGTTCTGGATTAATGTACGATGCCTCAGCACCTGACTTAATGAGAATTTAGAGACCTATCCCAAACTGATAGTCTCCAATTAATCACTCGATGGCCCCTCTGCTTTGCTGTCCCTGGAATATATTTTCCTAAGTGGTGGTTGGGTTGTGGTACCTGCTGCTGCTTGCCAGGAGAGGGGGACAGGGATGGGCTAGGGAGGGATTTGGGTGCTGTGGTGGCTTACAGGGCTGCTCCTTGCAGCTTTACTTCATGTCAATGTTGAAGTAGAGCTGGTATATCCTTGTCTCTACCGTGTGTATGCCTGTGCAACTTGTGTTCTTGAGCATAAAGTTGAACTGGTCCTTGCCCAGCTTCTGATACATCCTTTGAACTTGCCTGAGCCACTTTGTGCCTTTATTTCTTTTGGCAACATGGAGCTAGTTATGATCCTGTTGACAGTTTGGAGACATATGGAGAATCAAGGCAGAACAGTGTTTTATAATAGAGTAATATGGGATCTGGTTGGGATGAAAGATGCCAGGGAAATGTCAATCACTATCATTATCCTAACAAACTGCTGTACCTGCAGAGATAATAATAATATTTAGCAATTATATAGCACCTAACAAGCTCAAACGGCACAGACGGTAGCTAATTAAATCTCCCAAGACTTGCTTTGGGTGGGTATTTTCCAAAGAGCGTGGACCAGCTTCTGCCCAGAGGGTTTTGTGCGAAGCTCAGTGGGTTTCTCCCCTGTTTCACAGGTGGGGAAAGGTCAAGGTCTTGCTGAAAATCCTCGCTAAGGGTGAGTTTGAGCTCGGGAGCAGACTTGCAGCAGGGGCAGTGGGCAGTCTTGGCGCTGCATTGTGCTGTTGGCTCTGTTTGCAAGAGCGTTGTGTTGCCTTGACTCGATGACCCAGGTGGCCAAAGGTGCTCAGATGCTGAACACAGCCATGTGCTCGTTGCTTGTCCTTTATGAAATCAGGGAGAGCTTGGGTGCTGGGCACCCAAATGAGGACCCTGCCAGCATCCCTTGGTGGTACAGATGGTTTGCAGGGCTGGATGGTCAATGGTGCATTTTCTCCCTTGTTTTTCTGGCTTGCTGTGCTGCTGCTGTTTCCCCCTTGGTTCATCATTCCTCTGCCCAACCTGCATCCCTCCTGAGAAACCCTTTTGGAAGGTGACACTTCTCAACCAGCATCCCAGTTTTGGCTGGGGCATCAGAGATCACAGTGATTGAAAGCAAGTCTTGCAATTTTTCTTCATTTGTGTTGTTCTCACCTTGCCCTTTCTGGAAAGCAGCAGGTGAAACGATATGTGGGTGCTTAGATCCAGCCGGGGTCCTTTGCCCCTGCCCACCAGTGTGCTACTCCAGCCCGGTGAGGCAGCGGTCTCCCTGTGACTTTGTGAAGGTCAGCGTTCACGTCTGAAGTGGGGCTGGTAGTAGCAATGCATGATGCACGGTGTCAGCCATAAAGGAAATATTGTATATAAAAGATAAGTTTTTTTTTTTTCCTCTTTCTTGTGGCAGAGGAACAAGGCGCCGGGTTCATTTAGCATTCATAAAGTCTTGCTTTGGAAACGCCTTTAAGTACTGCTGAGGGAGACTTGAAGGAGCGTGTTTGAGAGTCAAATGCACATCTCCTTGGGCTCTCCTTTCATCTGCTTTAAAAAACACAATCTTTTTTTTTTTAATCTTTTTTTCCCCCTCTGTAAAAATACTAATCTTCTCCAACAGCAGCAGACACCCAGGGTGCAGGCGCTCAGCAATTAGTTCAGTGAACAGAATAAGCGAGGAGCAGAGGGAAGGGGAGACTCAGCCAAGTGCCGGGAGGACGGTGAAATGCAGCCTGCTAATTAGGAGGCAGCACAGCACGGAGCAGGGGGACGGCGCCTGGTTAATTCAGGTGCTAAGTTGTGATGTGTGTCGTCTGCCCGGGTGATAACATGCTTGCTGGAACACCAGAGTTGTCCTCAGGGGATGCTGGGTTGACCTTTGGCAGAGAGGAGCACCTAGAAGGGGATTTAGGTCTAGGTCTGGACTTGAAACCAAGTGATGAAAGGGCCCAGGGAGGATGAGGGGAGAATGATGCATGCAGTTTGGCTAGATTTACAACCTAGGAAACCTATTCCCAACTCCAAGCTGGCCACAAGTCTCTGGTGGGAGGAACACGTGGAGGTTTTGGCTTGAGTCCTCCCTGGACTATTGGCCAACATGAGGAGAGGAGTGGCTGTCCTTCAGAGGCTGGGCTCTCCCAGCAGAAAGTCATCGTGTTGGACTTCCATTGTATTCCTGGTACTGTCGCAGGAGCTGAGACAGAAGGAGCAAGCCTGGAGAGAGAAGAAAGCAACAAGTGTTGTCATCACCCAACTTTCTTCAGATTGTGAAGAGCCAGCTTTGTGAGAAGTGTCAGATGGGCAGAGGTTCAGCTCAGCCCCTTCTTTTGGCTGAAACTTTCCTCGTCCTTGAAATCTCTCTCCTTTGCTCTTCACTTGAGAGAAGGGGATTTATTGCAATGAAATATGTTGTCTTGTGGCTTTTTATGAAAACAGCACATGTCACTGCCCCTATTTCCTGGAGCCAAAGGATGTGGCTGGGTTTCAAAAAGAAAAGGACTGGATGATTTCATTATTGCTAACAACTGTTCCCACCAAGATAAGGACAGTCTAATCACATTCCCTGTGCAGAAGTACCAAGGGAACCAAAAGGGAACGTTTCCATTTGATTTTCCGGGTTGCCTTCTGTGTTTTGGTCATCTTTGGTACTGTGTGGTGCCAGAAGCAGGCTGTGAGGTTAAATGTGCTTGGGGGGAAATCTAGGCAGCACTACGTGGGGGTGTGTTACGGTTATCAGGGCACTGGTGTCCCAGGTTGGAGATGCTCTGCCAGCAGCAGCCTCTGTCCAACCTCATGCATGGATTTATTTCTCTGATCACCCACGGTCAGGGCTTGAGCTCTGCTGTCCCAAACTCCTTGAGCAAAATGAACTGATGATGGAGGAGCTTAGCACTGAGCAGAGAGGTAGTTTTTCAGTCTTTTTATTTGCAAGTCCCCCAGAAGTGTCACTGCCCTCCAGAAAATTAGAGCTTTTTTGCCAATCGGTTTGCTTCTCTTAATTACGTTTTGCAGACTCCTGATAAAGATACCCCTGAGAACTGATCTGTAGCTGGAAATTACCTCCTCAATGAGCACACTCCATCTTGTACTGCCGAGAGATGATGTTGACCATAGTGCAAGTCAAGCAGAGCCATTTGGTTCCAAACTGCCCACCCAAGAGATGGTGAGGACTGGGGGAGAGTAGAGCCAAGGGGTGGAGGGGGGCCAAGTTTTGGCTGTGCCCTCTAACACTCTCTTCTTCTGCCTTCATGAAGCTGAGCTGCCACGTGTCCCGTCTGAAAAGGTTTGTGTGCAGGGAGGGAACTCTCTAGGCTTTGATTTGTCTTGTAGCAAGAGATAACATTATCATCTTGTCCTTTTAATGATTTGAGGACAGAATGTTTTTCCCATCAATTTGTCTATCTTGGTAGCCCTGATTCCGCTCTCATGCTGCTAGCGGGTGGATATTGTAAAAATCCAGTGCAAGCGAAAGGGATGAAGTAACTAAGTCTTCTTCCTCACCCTCCCCTTGCTTCCATGCCCTTGGCACTTGGGACCTTTGTAAAGGCACTAATTGATTGATCCTGTTAACGCAGTCGGCAAGGAGTTGTCATTTGGCGAGCAAAGTGGGGTGCTCACTCCTGGAGTAGAGGGTCACTGATTCAGGTCCCAGCAGCGACCACCCAAAGAGAAAAGATGACTTATAATTACACTCATAATTGAAAGTGATTAATGGTAGCAAAAGAACTTCGAGCGATTTCTTGTAATTAAATACTAATTTTAATTCCTTTGCAGTGCCGAGCACCATATTTGCTTTACTGGTGATATTTATGGCTGCGCCTTAGCACAGTTTAATATCTTAAAAATACATGCTAAGTGATTAACACTTTTTTGTAACTGGGTAAACAAGTAAATATCAATTAATTTGTTTACTTTGTGTATGTAATTAGCGATTATTATTTCATATTTTTGAGGATCTCTCTTCTGGAGGATTTGTGTCTTTGAGTGGAAGCAGAGGAGCCCTTGATTGCTCCCAAGCCAGGGGAGTCCTGGTCTCTGTTCCAGGCTGCTCTAGCTGCAAAATAAACCCCCAAAGACCTAGAAAAAGGCGTCGGGGATCACATCTGCAGTGGTTTAGGCTCAGAGGACATCATGGCCAAGTTTTGAGCCTGTTGGCAGTGAAGCCCCTTGAGAGGGCTTGGAGCAAGAGGGTGGGAATTGTCTGTTCACAGCACATGCTCGCTGGCTGTTGCTTGGTCTTGAAGAATGGAAGTGTTACAAAAGCAGCTGCTTCTGCCAGGTTTTTGCTGTCTGTAAGTGACACCTTTCAAACTCAGATGCTGCTTGTGATGCTGAGTGTCAAGGGCTGCTCAGGGCTGCCCCTCCCTCTCCCCTTGTTCCAGCTGTCGACATCATCTCCCCACCAAAGCTCTTTGGAGGAGGCTTTTCCCCTGCCGATGCATGCTGTAGCCTTGGCTGGACCTTTGCGGATATATTTGAAGAATTTAATATTTTATCCTTAATACTATCATTGTATTTGATTTGGTTTTGAATTTTAATATGTCAAATGGGGTGTGCCACCGCTGACTAGCATGGTTTGGGGTTTGGCCGTGGACAGGGAGCTGATGGATGCAGTTTTGGGTGGCTGTGTCTGGGTACAAGCCTGGGGGGGAGTCTGAACCGGGCAGGATTCCCATCCTGAGGAGTGTGAGGCTATGTCAGAGACCTGCCAGTGCTCGGCGAGAGACGCAGTGTTCTGCTCCAACTGAAAATATCATTAAGCCTGGGTTTGTTCATTGCCCGTACCAGCTGTATGGCTCTTTTTTTCAAGCACTACAAGAATGAGTGTTACACGCCTAAAAGTGCTCGTGTCCTTCCTGCACCTTGACAAAGTTGTTTTCATGTGAGCCAGGCTGGGAATCTGTTTCCTGAGAACTTGGTCCTGCTCGCATAACAACACACTGGGCCAGAAAGCACTTGATGGAAATCTTCTCTCTTCCTCACCAGTTCCTTGATTCCTTGCTAATGCTTTTCATTCCCTCTTGCTGCTTGAGAGAGCTGATCGTCTGATTAAATTAAGACAGACACAAAAGCAGCTGGCCTGCCAAAGCCTAGGATTTTATTAAAAATAATATTGTTTACAGAGTTCTCTCCTTTTATGGTGCATATAAAACAGCGTGTTCCACCCGAGCAGCCGGCAGGCTTGCTGCAATTTACCCGGGAAGAGATGGAAAGACATTAAACCTTGTCTTGATGGGGAGTAGGGAGGGCATGGAGGAGAGGAAGGTTGGGGATAAGAGACAGAGCGTAAGCTGTGACAGCAAATGAGAGGCAAGGCAAGAGAGAAAAAAGCAGAGAAAAGGAAGGATGGTTCCCAGTTCCCCATCTCCCTTTCTCCCCTTGCATACCTGTGCTGAAATGAAGCATTCAGAGAGGAGAGAGATCATGGAAGAGATGAGATAAACTAGGCCAAAGAGCTTCAGCTGGGGAGCCAGCCTCCACCTGAGCGGGGAGGAGAGCTGCTTGCCCTCCTTGCAATATTCAGGAGCCCTTCCCGGGCTATATGTGCAGGTGGAAAGGCTCTTCTGCTCTGCTCTCAGCTCGTTTGAGGTCTTGCAGCTGCTTTTGTGAGCTTGTGGCCGGTGGGGCAAGTCAGTGCTGGGAGTGCTGACTCTGGTCCATGCAAGTGCCCCGGCCTACGAAGACCTCACCAAAGAGTCCTCCTGGTTGCAAATCATTTATTTGTAGTTTACTTTCCCTTCAAAGGTCTGCCCAGGATCAAGGGAGGGTGGGGAGGATACAGTGCATAGCGATGGGTCATGGCATGAGGGGCTGGCAGTAAAGCAAGGAGAGACCAAGAGGTTTTTCTAAAGTCACAGAAGCAGCTTTAGATAGCACCTAAACTTGAACCAGGGCCCTCACCTTCAACACACCTTTGTGCTGGCTAAAATGGGTTCGTGGCTTACTTTGGGGGGCACAGAGGAGCATTGCTAACGCCCTGCTGCAGGAGTGCCCTGTCCCTGCTTTGCTTTCTCTCTCCTTTCTGTGTCTTCTGTTTGTTTGATTTGGTTCCAAATAATTAATTGTAAAAAGCCATGGCTAATGGTTTGAATGAAGGATGGATGGGTACTTTAATTAACTCGTGAAAGGATTATACACTTATGTTTCCAGTCTCCCTGACCCCAGCCAAAGTAACAAGGCTCGAACATCCCCACGTTTCGAGGGAGCAGAGAGCTGCGTGGATGTGACAGTGTGTTGGGGAGGGGGGATTGGCCGGTGGTCCCCTGGGCTGCGCCGCAGAAGCCACTCAGACCATCCTGGGAAGATGTGTCAGGGATCCTGGTTGTAGTTAGCATGTGGGGGTCAACCCTCTCCCCTTTGTGGATGAGCCCACGGGGACTGTGGGAGAAACACTTTCCGCCCCGTTTCCTTGGACTGCTGAGCCCCAGCGTGCTCATCACAGCACCTTCTGATGGCTGATGGCCTGCTGGTTTTCACACCTTAAAGGAACTTGGTGTAGGTGAGGGAGGTGTCCTGTGAGTTTTACAGAGACTTTAGAGATCGGTTAGACCTGAGCCACGTTTTGGGCTAATACATGTGAAATCTGGATTGAACACGAGCCATCTGCCCCTTCTTTATAAGGTGGTTATCGTACAAGCTTCCAAGGTCTATCATGAGAAGAGATGCCATGCACTTTCCAACCTAAATCAGACAAAATTCAGTCATTGAATCGGGTTGGGCATAAGCTCAGCATACCAGTCTCGGGGAGCTGAAACTGCTCAGCTCCCTTGTGTGGGAGGATTTCTGCAAAGCCGGGAGGGGAGGGGATCACTCGACAAGAGAGGTCTTGGCAGAGGTGGCCCTGGGTTGCTCCTTGCTAGCCTGTAGGCATGCTGAAGCTTGATGGGTGTCAAAACCCGTATCGATTCTTCAGTCTGAAGGCAGTGAAAGGTTTGGGGCTATAGCAACGGGTGCTCCAGCTTTTGCAGCTCAACATGTTGCTGTCTTGTTATTTGTTTCTCAAGAATCGCTGAGTAAGATGCTGAGAAAAAAAATCTTTGAAGGAAAGTGTTGAGCCTCCCCAACATCCTCCAAGCCTTTCCACACACTGTTCCTCCCAGCCCAGCCCCAAAGCTAACTCCTCCCCATGACTTCTCTGCTTTTTAGGACAGCACTAACAGATGAAAGGTGTCTCCCGCATGGATGTTTTAATGAGCAAATAAAACCCAGACCTGATTCCAGCAGGATTGGTGAAGGAGCGAGACTTTTGCAGCTCCTCCGCTGCATGGTTCAGAAAGTTGGGACCAGGCTGGGTCAAATAATTTTCTGAGTGAGTCAAAAGTGCTTTGAATATCTAACAGAGGGATGGAGCCATATCTTGCATCATGCTACTGAGTCACCAGGCAATTTCCCCGTCCTTCCCAGTGCAAAACACTCCAGGTGGGAGCTTCAAGCTTTGCTGCTTAAAACAAGGCTGATTGGGCTTGTTCTCTCATGGAAAATGCATGAGAAAAAATGAATTTCCATGCTGTATTTCGGATCAAAAGCTGTTTTTACTCTAAACAAGGCCTTTTTGGCCTTCGTTCAGTAGTGGTATCTGCCCCTGGAATCCTCCTCACTTATCAGTCCCCCAGCAAGCCGCTCTGTTTGATTGCTAATCTGCCTTATTATGTTTTGAAATGCACTCTAATATTTTAGTGTTAGTGACTTTTTTTGAGGCCAAATTCCAGCTTCTGAAGTGCGTACCTCTCTTTACTTCAATGGCAGCCTTTCACGTTTATCCCAAGGCATAACATGGTCCTCAGACTGTTTGAAATTAGATGCACTGATTAGAGCATCTCTCAGCCACTGCCACTGTTCTGCACCTCAAAGGACGACTCGGAGAAGAGGCTGGAAGTTGGAGCTGGGATTATTTATGTGCTCAGCATGTGATTTCTTGGGACTTGATGCTCGCTGTAGCTCTCTTCAAGTGACCTGGAAATAGATGTCTGCTTGTAGGTCATGAAATGCCTTGTTGGTGGCGTTGATGTGTTTGGTAGGAGGTCTGTGATGTGCATGGGTCGTGCCCGTGAGGATACGTACAATTAATTCAGAGAGGAGAGATGAGCACACAGGGTCAGTTGGAGTTCTTGCTTTTGCCCTGTTTTTCTTTTTAGCAAGAATGGTGGAATACGGAGCAAGTCACTAAAAACTGTTACACCTGATACTGTGGGTGGAGAGGGCTTCTGGTTCAGGTATTTAGTATTTTCAGTTCTTGCTGAAGCCAGCAACAACCTAAAATCTTCCGTGTGTGCTTGGAGGTGCTCAGCACCCGTGGCAGTAGGGTGCAAACCTTGCAGAGTGCTGTCTGACAGTCAGAAACGTGTACCTGGAGTGCTGTCTGAAGTCTAGTTAGGCTGCTGCTCTGATTGTAATAGCTCCTTGGAGAAACCTCCCTTTGTTTAACAAGAGTGAAGCATTTTGTTAAGGGAATTCATTTGGTTGTTTTTGAGTTTTGGGTTGTTTTTTTTTTTTATTCCTTCCACCTCAGTGTGGTCTTGGGGAAATTGTATGTGCTATAGGGAGGTGGTGTGGTGGGGAGGATGCATGTTGCAGATATGGGTTTGAGCTGATGATTATGGTACCTAGAGGCACAGGACCCACGTGGGGCTTAGCAGAGGAGCAATCCCAAGTTCTAGCAATGACATCTTTTGCTCTTAAATACTTTCCCAGCCTGTGAGAAAGCATTTAGAGAAGGAAAGGAAGAACACATCAGCACTTCAGATAGGGAAACCGAACCTCCCAGGGGAAGGAGAACGTGTTTGACAGACCTGGCTGACTTTGGGTCCCATTCAGCTTGGGTGATGGGACTTGTCTGGGAAGTGGGGCTGTGCCCAGAGATCTGACCTGGGGTCTTGTTCAGCTGGGGGTAAATGGTTTGATCTAAGTTTGCAGACAGGTACTGACCCACCATGGTAACGTTTCAGCCTTTAAATCTTTGCAAAATGGATAAAAGTCCATCTGAACTCCAAGGTGCACCTTGAAATGATGGGGTGATTAAAACACTGGTGCCGAAGGATAGGGAAATACATTGGATGTCTCTATTGAATTCAAGTCATCCCTGCTCTTAATGACCAGCCCTTGCTGTCTCTCCAGGTAGGAGTAATATTTGTCTGAACTGGTTTAGCTGCTTGAGTTTCTAAAGATGGCTGGAAAGCCTGGTCTGAGTTGCCTCGGGAGATTTTCAGTGCTTCTGTCAGTCAGTGTCTGAGGCTTAGCTGTCACTTGGCTGAGCTTTTTCAATCCTCCCCTTGTCAGAACCCTTGAGCGGTGTGAGAGGGGGGACAAAGGAGTGATGGGATGGTCACCCATGATGGGCTGAGGTGGATGGGATGCCTCTCTAGTCAAAGCCAACGTTATTATGTGAACAGCATCCAAACACCATGTAAAGGAGGACAAGAGCTGGGGGTGACTGGAGAGGAGAGACTACGATAACTCTATCCAGTGAAGCGGGTTGTCCCTGGAAATAGGACATGAATAAGTAATCTGGATAAATAATGGAGCTGTCTGAACTGTAACAATAAAGAATAAAAGTGCTGAGTGTGGCTTGCTGTGATTTGTGGGGTCACGCTGTCTGGATGGTGGAGCCCTTGCTCCCACTGGCGAGCAGGTGCTCGCAGGCGGATCTCGTTGACGTTGCAGAGACGACTTGTACGGCGGTCGCTTGCCAGCGGGAGGAAACGGCTCGTGGTCCAGCCTGTTGTTATGCTGCCACAACACGTTTGTGAAACCTGAAAGCTTGCCCTGTCTCAGCCTCCTGCTGAGTCACCTCTGTAGGATTACAAAACCGTAGGGTGAGGTGAGATCCCAGCTGATGTTGTCCCGGCGTGGAGTTGGGCATGTGTGGGATGTCCTTCATGGGTGACTGAGCTGCTCTTTGGTGATGGAGCTGGTGTAGCTTCCCGGAGACCTTCCGCAAAGGTTTCACGAGCCTGAATGAAAGTTATTCCAAGTACCGAACCCAAATTTTCTCTGCAGCAAATTAGGCAGTTTTCTTCTGCCTCTATGAAGGGATGTGCAAACAATTATTCACTGCTTCCTTCATGTGATATTTATGTATGGGAAGAGTGCTGTCATGTCTTACTCAATCTCTTCTTTTAGTGACAGAGCAAACCCCAGTGTCTTTCATCTTTCTCTGGAGCTGTCTGCATCTCTCACCAATTTCATTGCTATTCCATGGACTCACCCCTACTCGCTTGTGGCTTGGACGTGCAATCAATTGCATCATATCAGTTAGAGATGGGTGTCTTGCGCTGTGGCAAATGCAGTTTGGATTGACCTGAAAAGAAAGGGAACCTCTAACTGAGGGTTCAGTGGAGCCAGATGTGCTGCGGAGGAAGACGATGTGATTAGCACAGGTCAGTGGGTAGGTGCTAATGTGTTAAGCCACAGTGACTTAACCTTCAGCTTTCTAAAAGCACGATGTCCGTATCGGGATGAAGTACTGCAGCTGAGCCCTTGCATTAAACCAAGTGGAGCAAAATAATTCTCCTTCGTCCTTCTTAGAACATTCATGTTAATGTAAGATTTGCCATCTTTTTGTAGCGTGGTCTCTTCCTTTATAGTTTGCGGCGTGTTTTTAACACTTCCGTCCTCTTCTGCGTGTGGTTCCCTGGTTGTTTTTCTTCAGTTTTAGAAATGTGTTTGATTTTTCCTCCCTAAGTGTATCACATCATGCTTGTCCGTATTGGATTTCCTATTCCTCGGTTCCGGGGTGATTTGAGATTCTGGTCCTACCCTTGGAACCCTTCCAGCCCCTCTCCTCCTGGCTTGGCATCATCTACAAATTTTAATAAGTGTGCTCCTGGATCTGTAATGCAAACTGTTAAATGCAAATGTTGGAGAGAGAAAGAGAGAGAGGGGTTTGGGACGGGCCCCAGAGGAATCCCACTGTAGGTTGCCATCCCCTCTTGGTTGTAAATAATAGATAAAGGCTCTTTGAGAGCGCTTTGTCAACAGGCTGTTATCCCTCCTCCCCTCTGCCCCCAGCCTCGGCGATTACATCCAGACCGTGTTTCCTCAACTTTCCTCGGAGGGTGCCGTGTGGGACTGGCATCAGAAGCCTTATTAAAGTCAAGGTATATCACGTCTACAGCTTTCCTCTTATCCACCAAGTCTAGTTATCCTGTCAAGGTGGAAATTAGGTTGGTTTGACATGATCTGTTCTTGACAAACTCATGTTGGTGGTGGTTGTGGGGTTTTTTTTTCCTCACTTTATTAAATTCCTGGGACTTACAAGCTGTGATAGTTTGTTTTAGTATCTTCCTGGTGATTGAAGTTGAGCTGATTGCCTACAGCTCCCGGCTTTTTTCTTAAAGATATGAAGATTTCTTGTCCTTTCTGCTGGCTTCCACGAGCTCCCCGAGAGCAGCGCTGGTGGCTCAGGGATGATTCTGCCCGATTTTTCAGCACTCTCAGGAGAGCTTCCTCAGTCTCTGCCAGGTTATTTTTTTTTAACCCTCTCCCCTCCCTGCTCTGGCGTGAATGCCCATCTCCCTATTAACATGTCTTTTGGAGCTGTCTGCTCACCATATACCTTCCTTTATGCAGATATAATCAAACACAGCAGTGAAGATCGCTGCCGCGTGCTTTCCTCTCCTGCTTGGTAACGGACCTAACCTTCCTTTTCCTCTTCCTTTGAAAACATCCCAAAGCCTTTTTGTTCTCTCGTGTCCCTCGCTAATTGAAACTTGTTTTGCGTGTTAGTGTTGCTGACTTTATTACCCCTGTATGCTATTGAGAGTCTGTTATACCCATCCCTAATTATGACCTCTTGTTTCCCTGTTTTATTTTATTTTTCTGTGGTTCCTTCTTTATTTCTAGGTCATTGAATGGCTCCTGATTCAGCCACAGCAGCCTCTTACTATGCCTCCTATCTTCCCTCTGCGTGAGGATAGCCTGCTATTGTGCATGTAATATCGTCTTTCAGTAACAGCCAGCTCTCCCCTTCTTTGTACCTTAGATTATTTTCCCAGGAGACCCCATCTACCAGCTTCCTGAATTTGTTGAAATCTGGCTTTTGAAGTCCCTTATCCTTATTCTGCGGCTTGCTTTCCATCAGGTTGTGAACTCTATCATTTCATCACCACTCTCGCTCAAATTACCTTCCCCCTTAAAGCCTGCAGTCCGTCTTTACTAGGCAGACCCTAGTCTCAGGCTTTTCCCTGCGCCTTCCCATACCCTGAGCTCCGTTGAACGCATAAGAGGGGCTCGATGGACTGTGCCCTGCTGTGTTGTGTTGGTGCTTTAAGTACCGTGCGTCCTTCTGTCTGTCTCTTGATTCTTATTTTGGTAAGGGCTTGCCAAGGATGGAGCACCCATGCCCTTGGCTCTCATCCTCCTCTTGTCCTAGGCTTGCACGTTTTGGGTTGGGGGCTCTTCTGGTTGTGTCCTGCTCCAGATGAGGACATGAGGCAGTTTGCTGTCATCCTGATCACCTCAGCTGCTTGGGCCAACGTTATATCTGTGTGTGTCCAGCTCCTTGTAGGAAGGACTGGCTCATTTCTTCTCTGCGGCTTTTCCTGGCAGAGCCTCCTGTGTCAATGCCCTGTGCACGGTGGCTGTAAGGCTTTGGTGGCCGTGGCGGACCCCACGGGGCTGTGCTGGGGCCCTGGGCATGCTTCTTGTCACCGAGCTGGTGGCTGTCATTGCAGCTGAGAAGGCAAAAATAGCTTGCACTTGACTCTGAACTTTAAGGCAGCAGACTTGGGTGAAGTGTATCCTGTCCTCTCTAACAAAGATATGTGGGGCCAGGTTGACAAAGACCTTTAAATGTCAATAAAGCAATTCTGCACAGCCCACAAATCTTGGTGGGGAGCTGACAGGGACTGCAGTGCTGGACAAACTGTCTGACTCCGGAGCAACGGGTCTGTCTCGGAGCAGCCTCTGGCAGAGATGAGACCTGTGGAGTAGCTGCGGTCACAAGCCGAGGGGTCGAAGCAGGGCACGCTGCTGCTTGCTAGACCAGATCAGTCTGCTTTAGTGGTTTCTGTGGACGTTGTGGTGGGAGTCCCCTTTCCCATGGGCTTTGTGGTAGCTTTTTAACGCAGGCAGCGCCAGGCTGTGGCAGCTCAAGCGTGGTTCATGCAGGGCTCAGATGCACGCATGAAGATGATGCAGAGCGGCTGGATGGCGTCAAGAGACACCCAGCGAAGTCTGAGACTGCAACAACACAATCGGGCTGAACTATCTCAGAAAAACAATCTATTCCCTTTGAGTTTAGCGTGAGATTTGCTCCTCCAGTAGTGCCCAGGAAACCTACGTATGCTTTTCTTGTGCAAAATGCTGTCACCAACCCTGGTGGAGTTAAACCCTGCAGAAACCCCTGGCTGGTTCATGCGTGGAGTTGGTGTTAAACACGGGGATTTCAGGGCTGAGCTTCCCCCCAACTGCTCTCTGTTTAGATGGAGCACGGGAGGCTAACGCCTGGTTAGCCACGCACAAGGGATGCCATTTGGCATTTCCTCGGAGGTCTTGTAGCCGGCAGCTGGTTGCAGCAAGGTCTTGCGTGCCCCAGCGCTGTCCCAGCGGGCCCACACGCTGGCAGGGATGCAGGTGGGCTCATTGACAGGCACCTTCCCAAAAAACAGGCTCTTGTGTCCTCAGCCCGTGCTCAGGGACGTGTCGCCAGCACCCGGCCGCTGACAGCTGGATGCGCTGCTGCAGAGGAGGCACGAATTCACAGGCTTGGAGCTACGCTGCAGTGGAAAATATATCCCCTGTGTGCACAGAAAGTCAGGTAGATGTGCCGTGGGGTGGGTTGGTGGTGCAAAGCTGGCTGGGACCTCTCCCCTCTGTGCATAGGGTCAGCGAGATGCAGTGCTTCTCAGTAGCCCAGGAGGATATTAAATTTAATGTGTTGATGTCCAGAAATTATCATATTTGGGAAACACTCATTAATCTCTGTCTGCCTCCCTGGCTTTTGTCTTCCCTTCTTGCAAGCCCTCCTCTGCCGTGACTCTTGCTCTCAATTCATGTCATCTTCTCTCCACCCAAGTTTTGTCTCCCACCCCTTCTCCCCTCCCGCCCAGCTCCCGCCACACCTCTGCACCCAGGGAAGCTCTTTACAAAGGCTGCGTCCCAGAGCCCGTCAACTGCCAAACGAGAGGCAGGGGTAGAGTTTTTTAAATGCATCTAGATTTTATTGGTGGTTATTTTTATTGCTTTGCAAGGCGGCAGGAGCAGAAGGGGAGATGGTTGATAGCTTGTTGGTTCTGGCTGTGGGCAGGTGACAGGGAGGGGGCTGGTGAGCTCCTCTGTCTCTGCACCTCAGCCTGATACCTGGCCTTGCCCACTGGTCGTGGCACGGGGATGCTCTTCCACACTGGCTGTGCTTCATTGCTGGCACCTTGTCCCCAACCTGTACCACAGGGACGGGTCCCTCCTCAGTTGCTAAACCTGCAGCTCCAACGCAGTGCGCACGCTCTGCTGCAAACGTGCAGCGGCTCCCACCCTCCCCTCTATCCAGGCCCTGAGGGAGCCTGGATTTCTTACCATCCCACCATATAGACACTGAATTTTCCCCGCTCCAACAGGCAGCGTGGTGAAGGGGAGGAGGTTTCTGCACGGCAGCAGCAATAACTGGCTTGCAACCATGCCGGCCCCATCCCTTCCCTGGAAGTTTCCCGATTGCTAAGCACGCTGATTTGTAGAAGTCGAGCAAAATAGGCTTCTTAACTTAATGAGTAAACTAATTTGTCAGGCGGGCGCTGTTCTGTTTCCCTCCGCAGTGCAGGTCCTCTCTGCCAGCATTGCACATCTTGACACGCCGGTTACTGTACGGTTGGGAATAGCTCGGCCCCATCAGCAGGGCTGTAATTTGGCACCAAAGCTCTTTCCACACAAAGATTTTTGTTTAATAAAGCATAAGACTGAACAGTTTGCTCTCACTCATAGGTTCTGAAATATGCATTTAATTTAGGCTTAATGAGGAAATTATTGTATATAAAATGAAATGCCTCGTGATGGCTTTCCAGGACGGAGCTGCTGTGGGATGAGAGCTGTTGGGAGAAGTTAAGCTGGAAGATCTTGGGGATGGACTATGCTGAGGGCTAGACCTGCAGTGCTGAGGATGAACCTGCAAGGCAGGAGGGAGAGGTGCTTGTGGTGAAACCCCAGGATGGGAACGGCCGCAGCAAAGGAGAGCAGGGAGCTGTGTAGAGGAATGACTCGAGTCTTCCAAGTTCCTTTACATGTAGGCAAGTTTCCTCGTGTCGATGAGCCTCACCAGTGTCAGTAGAGCTATTGCATGAGCACCGGTCTCCCAAGTGTGTGCGGTCTGTGGGTCACAGAGGAGGAGAATCTGGACTGAGCTGCATCGGAGAAGCTGTGAGGGTGCTTGTTGGACGTGCAGAGCTGGGGTGAGGAGCCCACCCAGGGTGCAGGAGGTAAATGCCTAGTTTCAGGTATGCATGGGAGGAATAGCAGGCAAAGAATTCCCAAATCTTTAGCTGAAGGTGAGCACTAATAGCCAGGTGTGTTGTTCCCCAGTACCTCGTACCTACGGAAAGGCACAAAAGATCTCAGCGGCTGCTTGTGATTCTAAACAGGACTGGATTATTTCAGGTATTTAGGTATTTATTTTGATAATTCAGCAAATACAGCGACGTGTGCAGGGTTGCCGTGGTCTGTAAGGAAAAAACTTTGGCTAGCTGAGGAATAGCTTTCGATGAAAGGGCCTAAAGATGTGAGCTCCATCCATTCCCTCCAGTTACACGGTTGGAGCAGTGGGGACGAGTTCAAAGCCACTGCACAAATAAACTCTAATAGCTTTCCTCTTGCATTTATGTTATTAGGGGGTTCGTTTGACTGGCATTATGATGATAAATGAAAAATGCTTTGCACCATTACGTTGGGCGCTAATGCGTAGTGGGAAGAATTTCTACTCGTTTTTTTTTAAAAAAAAGGCAGCAGCAGAGGGGAATGTGATGGGTTTGTGCAGCAGCACCGAGCTATTTGCATGCAGCACGAGCCTTGCACGTGTCCCCCCCTTGCCCCTCTGCTCTTGTGGGGTTGGGATAAAGGGAGCAGTAAGGGGGGCTCTGTGTGAAAACAATCCTCTGAAGGGTTGCTTGTCGTGAATAAATAGATCTACCTACACCCTAGGGCTCGGTGGGGCTCCCGTCTGGTAGTTGTTCTCCCTTTTGCACCGTGTCCTGCCTAACCTCATCCCTGCAGGGTCTGGGATGCTGCCTCCAGCCCCAGGTACGGACCGAGAGCAATAGCTTCAGGGTGAGGAACTCGCTGGGCCCCCGAAAGCTGGTGCCGGAGGCTGCAGCCACCCTTGGAAGCCAGAGGAGGAGTTTGACAGTCCAAAGGCTTTCCTTCATTTTAAAGCTGTGGAGCAAATTGAGTTCAGAGGGTCACTGTTACTCCCAGCTGCTGCGACAGAAATCCCTAATGCACCGTATGCCTGCTTTCTCCAAAGCTTCGGCTGCTTTTTTATGAGGCACTGTCACTCTATTATCTGTCTCTGAGTTGGTCTTTAGCTCTTTAACCTCATGAGAAGGGAGGGGGAAAAAAAAAAGAGAGAGAGAGAAAACAGGATGCTCTTGAGAGCAGCTTTTCATCCTTGGCCATGGAGCCGTAATTGGGTGCTTGGTGAGAGTCTCACTTGAAAGAGGCACGTTTGAAAGGGTCCCGCGCCGGGGGGGCAGGGGCTCGCCGTCCCTTTTGGGAGGGGAGGTGGGTGCAGGGGTTTGGAGATGAGCAGAGGCAAACAGGGACCGGCTGCCCTCGGTGGTGGTGCGCTGCCGCCCGCTTCGGTCCCCTCCCCGGTGTTACAGGCGGGGAAGGGAGGAGGTGGGGACGCTGGTGACAGGTAAGGCTTGGAGGAGGAGAGCTCAGTGCTGGGCCGGGGGCTGTGGGGTGGGTGCTGGCCAGGATGCGTCACCCGTGGGTGCTTGGGTGCTGCTGCTGTCATTACGGGTTGTGGGTGCCTAGTACAAGCTGAGGAGGGAAGGATTGATGCTCCTGGAGCGAAGAGATGAGTTCCTTGATGTTCCTGCTCATGGAGGGAAACTGAGGCAGGGAGGTTAAGTGCAAAACCCAAGCCTGACCTTGCAACCCTGAGCTAAACGGGAAGAAGGGGAGCAGCAGAGGGGCTATGAATTCACCCGCTACCCTGCTTTCCTTCCACCAGCGTTTCACTGCTCCTGGCCAGCTGCTTGGCAGGCCCCGTGCACCATGGCACGAGACAGGGCTTTTGCTCAGCACTGTCTCCTGCATGCTAAACACGCCGTCTCCCTGCAGGATCCTGCAGCCTTCTGCACTGCTCTGCTGCAGAGGGGGTGGGGAGATGGCTTTCGTCTTCTAGCACAGCAGCAGGCGGACGGCAGGGAGGTGGAAAGCAGCAGGATGGAGCCCTGCTCCCTTGGACACGTTCCTGCGGGTCCCTCCTTCCCCCAAAATGATCCCAGCTCATGCTCAGCAAGCACTCGATCCGAGCTGCTGCGTGCCCGTGTGCCGCTGCAGCGTGTTAACAGCAGCTCCTTTCCCTCCTGCACCCTGCAGGGATGTGCAACCTCAAGCATCGTGTTTGTGGCTCCTCACCCCGGGGGTTTTGTCTGCCTTTAATTCTGCTCCCCAGTGGGTCTGTGGGTGATAGTCCTAGTTTGGGGTTCACAGGTTCCCTGTTCCTTGGCCTGTGGCAGCAGTGCTGTGGGATAAGGTGGTGGCGGTGTCACATCCTGACCAGGGTGCTGAGGCCACTGGTGGCGTCTAACTGTGGGTATGTGGGGTTTTGTGTGCGTGTTGGGCTTGCAGTTGGTCCTGCGTCAGTGCAGAGACTTTGTAGGAGAAGTTTTGAAGGAAACAAAGCAGCGTTTACATTTCTTAGGGGGCATGTTTTTATTCATTCAATTGAGCGAGGTCTTCTGTTGAGCTTGTTGGGAATCTGTTGCGTTTAGTGTCACTTCTGGGAGTTCATTCCACTTTTCCCTGTGCTTGCATTGATTTTTTTCAAAATATGAAAGCAGGCTCTTGAAATCATGGAATGGTTTGGGTTGGAAGGGACCTTAAAGCCCATCTAGTTCCACCCCCCTGCCCCGGGCACCTTCCACCAGCCCAGGTTGCCCAAAGCCCCGTCCAACCTGGCCTTGAACCCTGCCAGGGAGGGGGCAGCCACAGCTGCTCTGGGCAACCTGGGCCAGGGCCTCACCCCCCTCACAGGGAAGAATTTCTTCCTTATATTTAATCTAAATCTCCCCTCTGTCAGTTTAAAACTGTTACCCCTTGCCCTATCCCCACACCCCCTGACCAAGAATCCCTCCCCCCTTTCCCACAGCCCCTTTCAGCCCTGGGGGGCCGCTCTAAGGTCTCCCCGCAGCCTTCTCTTCTCCAGCTGAACCCCCCAACTCTCCCAGCCTGTCCTCACAGGGGGTGCTCCAGTTAGACCTGGGTCTCATTCCTCTAAACGGACTCCGAGGTGGTTTTCACCAGCCCTGGGAGCAGCTCCCAGTGACAGGGGTGACTCGGGCCATGTGTGGTCCCAGTATGAGGTTTGGGGCTGTGGTGGTCTCTGGTCTGCAGAGAAGTTTGAGGGAAATGAGCTGCGGGAAGGATGCGTGAGTCAGGGAGGAAAAGCTTGAAGACTTTTATCTTGCAAGAAACAAGAGAGCAAGCTGTGGCGGGCATGGGGAGAGCTGGGAAGGAGGGGAGCGATGGGGTGGCGCATTTGGGAGGAGATTTAAGGCTCTTGGCTGACTTACAGGGTGGAAAGAAATGGGCAGCTGTGTGAGGAATAGGCAGGTAAAGGTGCCTGGGGGAGAGGTCTGCAAGTCTAGAGGCCTGCAGGGACCCTCGAGCAGTGGGACATGCTGGGTCCACGCAGGGCTGGATCTCTGCATCCCCGGATAAACTCCCATGCCACAGCCGTTGCCTCTGCTCAGGTTATACCAGCAAAGGTGCTATTGCACAGGGGTCTGCAGGGCAAGAGCACGTGAGGCAGCTTGTGGCCTTCAGAAGCAGGTCCTTGGTATTTCCAAAATGTTCCATATTTTTCAGCAAGATCCAGAAAATGTCTGATGGTGCTTCTTCCTCCTTTCTAATAATTCCTTCTTTTCAGAGCTAAAATACAGCACTGAAAGAGAGGGAGAGCACACCGAAAATGGAATTTTTTAAAAAAAGTTTTTATTCTTGCCTAACAAAGAAACCACCATGGAAATATGTCTTTTTTTGGGAAAAAAGACATTTTGAATGGGGTGAGGGTAGAGAAGGAAAGAGAGATCACATTAAAAACTTCTACCAGCTCCAGTAATGAGATTAAGGGAGCTGCCAGATGAAACCATCTGCCTAATCTTTTACCCAGAGCCACTCTGTTCTCAGTTTCCATCCAAGGATGGGACTGAAGCCACCCTCTGCCATGGACTGGCCCGACAGAAGATGCTCTGGTGCTCACCTCCCCGCAGCCAGGGGAGGACTGTGCTCTCCAGACACCGAGCTCCTCACTGCCAGCCGCTGTGCTGAGCACCCAAAGAGGAGGGGGGAAAGAAAAAAGGGAGAGAGGTAAAAAAAAAAAAAAAAGCCACTCATGAAAAAGACAGTTTGACATTTTCTTGACTGTTTTGAAATTTTCCTAGCACAACAAGCTGTTTATCCGCCACTCCAGCTCTTATTGAATTAAAGTGTGGAGGGGGTGTTAGGAAGAAATCAATTCGTGCTCCATATGCTGCTCTGCTGAGGAACGTGGCTCTTTGCACACTATGGAATATGTAGGGAAGGGTGGGGGAAGGAGAGATAAATCCATCAGCTAACAAGATAAGTGCCTTGTTCCTCCATCTGTTACTGCTGTGTCCTTATCTGGGATTGCAGCATGGCAGCAGCGATACATCTTGTGTCAGGTATTATATTCCAAATTCATATGAATGAATTTTCATGCTCGCAACAATCCATGATCCAGCCGTGAGCCCCGCCGTGGGCGCGGGGTTTGCTGCGGAGCAGCCGTGTCTCGCAGGCTTGTCCTCACCCAGCTTCTCTTTTGCTGTTGTAATTTGTTACTTGAAGAGGGATCGAGTAGACACAGCACCAGCTCGGCGAGGGGACGCTGCAGCCGGGAGGAGGACCTGGAGGCTGTCCAGCCTCGGGATGCCGACAGCGCGGACACGTGCTTTACAGACAGGAAAATCAGCCTGGGAATAAAGTGCGTGTTTAGAGGTGGCAGGAGAAACGAGAACTTCTCAGGTCTTTTGCTTTAAGACTGAGTCTCTTTAGGTGGAGTTTTGTGATTTGCTAGAGCTGCTCTGGGGCGTGGAGGCTGCGGTCCAGCCTGTGTGTGGAGAGGCAGTGCCAAAGCGCAGCTCCTATCATCCTTAGCGGTTTTTTAGAGGCGTCAAATCTCCGCTTCTGATGGAGAAGCCAGATTTCTCTGTTGCACCAGATAGCCAAGCTTCTGGGAGCAGAAGTTGGATGAGAATCCCCACCCTGCTGAGCAACCTTGGGGAGCTCATTTAGCTCTACATGCCTGAACTCCTAATGGTCTGCTCTGCCCAGCTGCAAACCAACTCCAAATGCATCTGGCTGCAAAAGCGCCAATTCTAGATGGTGCCTGTGTTTAAAATCAATTTAGTTCTGGACTGGCCTCAAGACCTGTACTGGATTCAGTGGCTCAATATGCAGAGAGCTGGGAGCTACTCTCAAAGTCTAGTCTTAAGGCTAATCCAAAACTGCCGGATCGCTGGCACGCTCGTATTTGACTGTACAAACGTAAGCTAAGGAGGAATTTTATGGGCAGTCTTCAAAATGCTGGTCTCTATATAACCAACTCACTGCCTGAAATCTTGGTCGTTACAGCTGTCTAGTCAGCTCGGTGTCTGCAAAGCTTTCTGCAGCTTGAAGGGATAAATCAAAGTCTGGCCAGGATGCAAGGAGGCTTGTAAAATCCACAGCATCATCGCGGAGCGATGCAGCTGGGGTGAGCAGCAGTATCAGCATTTGCTGCTATGTTTTTTTTTTGAATGCACTCGTGTTTGTTGTCATGCCAGTTTTTCCTGGAGAGGACACTATAGAGATACAGAGGGTTTAGGCGAGGAATAGGAATGCATCTAAGTCATCTCCAACTGGCCATACTCGACTGAGTCTCTCTTGACCTGCAACCCCTTGGGTTGCCCTGGAGGACCTATCACTGCCGAGCAGATGAATTAAGTCTGCACAGGCTCGCAGACAGTTTTGCAGAGGGTTTTTTCTCTGCCTCTCGGCTCTGGGAATGTGATGATTTTTTTTTTTTTTTTTTTTACCCTGGCTGGGCTTTTTGCACAACTGGGCCTAGGGGCAGGGGAGACTAGAGGTGGGGGAAGCCAGAATGAGATTGGTAAAGGTCAGAGCCAAATCCCAACCTTTGCTGAGAAGGGAGAGTGTTTGGAGCCAGCTGATTTATTTTTAGGTTTGTTTGGAGTCTAGGTTCATATTTGCTAGTGGAAGGCACGGACTGTGGCACCGTTCCCAAGCCAACAATTTAGAAACCTGTTTTCAGAAGTAAAGTCTAAATTGGAATTAAAGCACAAGAATCGCTAATAGGCTCATGGGACTAAACCGAGCCTGGATCCTGTTTTCTGCTTCCCATGTGTGTGAGATTCCTTGGAGTATCATCCATGGAGAGGGATTGCTCTGGGTGATGCGTAGGGCTGGGAGAGAGAAGGTGAGGTGAGTGAGTCCATCATCAGGACTTTTGGACAGAGAGAAAATGAGATACTGCCGTTAATACCTGGCTTCTAAGCATCCATCTTGTCTGGGACTGGGATTTAGGAATTCAGACCCTCTGAATAAATGGCATAAATAAATAAATAAATTAGTTTGGGGGCTGCTTGTTGAGGTAAGCCAGTGTGAGATGAAGGTGTCTTCGTGCTGCTTGGGATATCAGTCCCAGGGCGCACAGGGACGTGGGAATTGAAGCAGGAATAAAAGCAGGAATTGTGCCTATTTTCTGGTGGTCTGTCCCTCACCTTTTGTGCCCCGCATGCCTCGGCTGGCGAATAAAAGGAATAAAAGCGAGGGCACTTATCTTTGCTGGTGTGAGCATCAGGGTGAAGAGCATGTTTCACTTGCAGAGTGGGAAAAACTTTCAGGAAAGGGTAAGGAACAGGACCCTGAGCTCAGCTCACCCCGGGTTTCATCAGAGTACAGGAGGCACGGTTTGATCTTGAAATATCCTTTCTAAACCCACACTCAAGCTGAAAAGGGAGAGAGATGCCTGCGTGAGAAGCGCGAGCACATCGTCTCTGCCCTGCCTGCGGGAATCGGCGCTGGGACAAAACCCAGCCTCAAAAGCGAGGGCTGTGAAAACCAGGTGTGCTGAAGCTGGAGAGGAGCTTTTTTTTTTCTCATTGCCCACCTTCTTGTTCTCGAATAAAGATGCTATTTTTATTTTCCCTTCTGTTTAGCCCTGATGGGCTTAACCCATCTCTGCAGAGGCGCAGAAATCCCAGCTCTAATTTCAATTAAGAGCGCTCCTTTTGATTGCAGCCCAGGCTGGGGTTTGGGATCTATTCCTAATCCCTATATTAGCACTGATTCATCTCTTCCATGAGTATTATCATCAGCAGCCCTTAGGGAAGGGAAGGGAGGGGAGGGATCTTTCGGGAGGATAAATACCATTTGTTTGTGTTTGTATTAGCTTCCACGCCGCATCCTGATTACATCCCGCATTTTGACACAACAATTATTATTAATTTCCCGGCGTCTGCATTTGGATTCTCGCCGACACAAAGGGAAGATGACGGATAATGTCAGGCTCGGTAATTGGGTGGGGGAGGGATGGAGAAAAGGGGGGTGTGGGGGGGCAGATGGGATATTATTAGATTGCAATTCTCGGCGTGGAACGGGGAAGGTATTTCTCAGCAGATGTCGGCACCGGCTATTTATCCTCACGTTAGCGTCGGCGGAGCGATTGTCTGCGACGCGCTGGGCTCCCTCACCCCTGCCCCTCTCTGCCTTCTTCCGCACAGAAATCCCATCAGCTCCTTGTTGTGGGAATTGGCTTTTCCAGAGAGCCCCGCCGGTTGCCTTCTGCTCAGCCGTCTTTGCAATTAACTTTGCAGAGCTGATCCCCGGCCGGTGAAGCAGCGAGCTGGTGGAGGGCTTTTCTCTGCAGGCCAGGCTTTTCTCTGCAGTCCAGGCTTTGGAAGAAGCCCCGTGGGTCCGGGTCCCTTCGATGCTGGGCTGTAAGGAATTGGTGCTCATTGTAGGAGCTCCTGTGTCTTGCCCGGTGTCGCTGTGGGCAGAGCTAAGATGGGACCTTGCCAGTCCTGCCTCCTCGTTTCAGAGATGTGGTCCTTGACCCAAACCATCAAATGCTTGGCTGGGGCAAAGGTGGCTGCTAATGCGCCGCAAAGTCGATGGAGAGAAGAAATGGGAGCAGGACATGTGCCCCAGTGCTCCTCCGTCCTTGCTGATGGGGATTTTTGATAACTGCCTGCTCTTTTTCCTTTAATCGGTCATCATAGGAGAATTGCAACAGGGTTGGTGCATCGAGCACAGCCTGAGAGATTCAAAATCTAGAAAAATAGCCAGGAAATCCCTTGTTCAACAGCCAGTGTGCAGAGGTCCCCTTCCCCCAGATCTCGCATCCATCACCTGAGTGCTGACTTGTGCTGAGTTGTGCCTGGTGGGACCCAAAGCAACGCTCTGGAAGGGGAGATCTCCTGCCTTTCCTGCATCTCGGCATTATCTCACCGTCCCACAGCGTTTGTGTTTGTGAAGTGCTGGGTGGTTCTTCCCCCGCTCTCCCTAGGTGGAGGGATATTTGAGTTCAAGCTGGGAAAATAATAAATAAACCAAAGGAACTAACTATGATTCAGTGAGCATTGATTTCTGAGGTTGCTTGGAGAGATGGTTATGATGGAGGAGAGGAGGAACAGATGGGTCTTGGAACCTTTGGGGAGCCTTCCTCCTCTTCATTATAAAACTGTACGGGGCGGGTGATTTGCCAGAATATCTCTTCCTCCTCAGCACAGGTACTGAAGATGGTGATGGAGTTGCTCTGGGGGCTTGTGCCTGGGGGAGGAGGGGGCCTGCAGCCTTGTGGGGCTTTAGCAGTGAGATCCCCTGGCTCCGGCTGGGAGATGAGCAGAAACGCTGCTGGTGCCTGACCCTTGCTGAGGTTGGAAAGTGCCTTCACAGCTGCACTTGGAGCAGCAGCACAAGGTCAAGCTGCGTCACTGCCTGAGACAGGACCAACGTTGTAACCTCTAAAATCATCCAGAAAAAGTGTGGTGGTTCTTGTCTGAACATCTGAGCTTTGGCTGTGCCTGGCATCCACACTCAACATTGGGTCCTGTCGCACCCCCTGTGCTAGCCCCTTGGCTACACCCTGGTGTAGTGATGGGGCAGGAGTAATGCTGTGTTTCTTGGATTTGGGGTTCTTTTGCTAGCTGTGACCTCCTCGGATGTAGCCACATCCCTTTGCTTGTGCTGGCTCCGTCTGCATAGGGGCTGGGCAGGTTTTTGCTACAGGGCGGGATGACAGGATCATGGGGTACCTCCAAGTCAGGATTTCGCCTGCTGATGAGCTGGGCCTTCCCAGTCACCCTACAAAGTGTTTAACCCCTGAGATACTCCTCCCAGGCTTCACCCAGATGGACATCTGGTCCAGCACAGTGATGTCAAGGCAGTTTGATGCCAAGAGCTGCATCACTTGGAGGTTGCACCCAACCACTGGAAGAGTTACACACATTCATCTATATGTTGAGATGTCCTGCTGTGAGCAGTGGGAGGACTCCTGGCCCTTCGTGGTGGCAGAGCTGGGATTGCAGGGGGAGACCCTGGTCCTGGCTCCAAGTTGGAATCCTGCCCATGGATAGGGCACTTTTGCAAGCTTTTTACTGAAATAAAGCTGCTTTCTCTGCTGCATGGCGGCTGGTCTGGCCGATGCACAAAGCTGGGCTTGCTGGAGCAGTCGGCTTTGTCTCCACCAGCGATGCAGACGGTGCTTTGTGATGAGCCAAGCAGCTGGGCTTGGCTTGAAGAGGCAGGGCGAAGCCACACTGGGGAAGGGGACCTGGTCTGCAGCGACTGGAAGAAGAATTAGGAGATTTGGTTGAGGTTTTGTCCCTCTTGGCAGCTTGACTGAGCGAGCTGGGCTGTGAAGGATCTCCTGAGGGTAGTCGTGAAGTATTTATCTATGGGTTGGAATGGGCATGGCTTGGCGCTGCCAGATAAGAGGGATCAGTGTGATGCTTTGCTCTGAAATTGGGCCAAATTGCAACCTCAGGATCTAGCTGTTGAAATGGAAGGACGTGTATACATCATGATATTTAGTCTTTTTATAAGTGAGATAAGCTAGAAGAAAGGCTGAGGTAGGCGGGGGTGAGGTGGCGTGGTCCTGCCCTGGCTTGACTGTGCTGTAGGACCTGAGGGATGAGGATCATCCTGGTCCCTGTTGCAGATCCTGGCCAAGCCCCTTCTCCTCATTTTCCCTCTCAAACTTTGATCTTTTTTCTTCAGCCTTTAAGCACTTCCAGCCGTGGATTTGTATGTTCAATATCCAGCACAATTCCTGTGGTGTTGCTGGGGGTTAGCATAATGGCAACAGTAATGCAGGGAATTATCAGAGACATTATCAAGACAGTCAAACCCAAACTTTGCAGCTTTTCCCGTTCACCCCTAAAAGCAGGAGTGGCTTTCTGTGTGGTGTGACCTGTAGGTGCTGGAGCCAGGCCATCGGGTCATCTCATCTAATAGCAAATCCTTTGTCCTTAGAACAATAAATCCAGTGTTTCATTCTCTCTCTTGCATCTTTTTATGTCCATTTACACATTGAAATCTCTTCAGCTGACTCCTGCCAGTCTTTACAAAAAGCTTTTGCTGCTTCAGATGTTTCAAAGATTGAAGGGTTGCCCATCAACCGGAGAGCTTTCCTTGTAAGCAGTTCTGGCTCTGCAGAAGGCAGTGGGAGGGAGGTGAATGCGTTTGGAAGAAATGGGGAAGTGAGGCAAAAAGAGAAGGGGTTTTGTACCCTGTTCTCCTGGGGGAGGCATTTTTTTATCTCTAAATCTGTGTAATTGATGCCCAGATACTCTGGTGATGAGTGCCTTAGAAATGCATCTGCAGTAATAATCTAATATCCGTTTGTTAGGGCTCCAAGGAAATCTAATAATACTGATGCTTTGCCTAATAGAGCTCCTTTCATCCCAGGATAAAATGCAAGGAGTTTGAGATGGAAAAGACCAATTTTAGGTCGTGCAGTTCATCTCCCTTCCAATGCAAAGTCTCGAGGTATTTTACACACATTAAATAATTAAAGAGCAGTTATGGTCAGGGAGGCAACTAGGTGAAGAAAGCAGCAGCTGTTGAGCAAGCACACAGCCCAGCTCCCCGGGTCTGCTGCCAGCACTGCTCGCTGCGAGGAGGAGAGCTGGGAGCTTGCTGAGGTGACACACTCCCATCCCACTCCTATGGCGAGATGTGAGCCAGGAGCACTGGGTTTTACTGGGGTCTTACTGGTCTGGACACCTGAACAATGCTGGGGGTGGAGGTGATGCTCCTGACTTACCTGATCATGCCCAGCCAAGCACTGCTGCTGCCACGCTGGTTGATGACGATGGCTGCTCCTGGGACATCATCCCTGCTAGGTGGGGATTTATCAGGGCCATCAGGATTGGAGACCAGCTGGGACAGCTTGGTAGCTGTAGGAGTGACCTCACCTCTTTGCTGACCACCCATGTGAGTGATGGAGGGTGGTGACGGCCGCTGGAGCTCAGCCATGCTGGAAGCCGAAGTGTCCTTTCTGCAGGAGCAGCTTCATAGAGGAGCTGCCACCCAAGTTTCCAGTTCCATCAGCTCCTGGCGCTCATGGTAGCGGAAATATCTCCTTCGGTTTCTGGTGGTTGCGATCACTTTGTGTCACAGAATCATCTGGGTTGGAAAAGCCCTTGCAGCTCCTCCAGTCCAACCATGACCCTCACCCTGACCGTTCCCAACTCCCCCAGATCCCTCAGCGCTGGCTCAGCCCGACTCTTCAACCCCCCCAGGGATCCCGGGGACTCCCCCCCTGCCCTGGGCAGCCCATTCCAACGCCCAACAGCCCCTTCTGCACAGAAATCCTTCCTCAGAGCCAGCCTGACCCTGCCCTGGGCAGCTTGAGGCCATTCCCTCGGGGCCTGGCGCTGGGGCCTTGGCTCCAGAGACTCATCCCCCCTCTCTGCCCCCTCCTGGCAGGGAGTTGCAGAGGGCCAGGAGGTCCCCCCTCAGCCTCCTCTTCTCCAGACTGAACCCCCCCAGTTCCCCCAGCCGCTCCCCAGCAGACCTGTGCTCCAGACCCTGCCCCAGCTCCGTTGCCCTTCTCTGGACACGCTCGAGTCATTCAATGGCCTTTTTGGGGTGAGGGGCCCAAAACTGAACCCACTCATCGAGGGGCGGCCTCACCAGTGCCGAGCACAGGGGTCAGATCCCTTCTCTGTTCCTACTGGCCACTATATTGCTGATGCAGATGTTGGTTGGTTATTTTCAGAAAGCAGATGTATGAAGGCCCGGGTTTATGTTTGCAAGTGATGCTCTTCAGCTTCGTCCCACACAGGAGTGGGGGATTTGGGTCTCTTAGTTGCTGGACCCAAAGCTGGGGTGATCCCATCTCTTCCCTGGCTTGATTGCTCACTGCTGGGAAGCGATGCTGTGTAGGGTTTTATTCCCTCCTTGTGTAGGGTTTCCCCTAAGTGCCCTAAAGTGGGGATGGGCAGGATCTGGCTGCTGGGCTTGGCAGGGAGAGCAGCTCCTGCTCCAGCTGCAGGCGACAGGGGCAGCGGGGGTTCCATGGGGCTGCGGCTGCTGTCGGTTTTAGCACGTTGTGTCTCCAGGTTCCCCAGGACGGGACTGGCAGGAGGGTGGGATTTGGGGATTTGTAGAATTAATGATATCTGCAGTGAGGTATCTGGCCCCTGCGGCTCTGTGCAGAGCAGAGCTGGCGGCAAAGGGAAATCACCTGTGACCGGTTCCTTGGATCTGCCCTCCTGTAAATAATCATAGATGAAAATGTCAAGCCCAGAGCTTCTAATGCCAGGCTAAAGGAGGGGATCAGCAGAGGGAAATGCGTGTGTTGGCGTGGGAGGGCGAGAGATGGAGAGAGTGATGGGGGGAGACAGTCAGTGCGAGACAGAGATGCAAACCCTGGGCGGGGGGAAGGCTGGAGCCGATCTCCTCCGCAGGGAATGGGCTGGGGGACGCCCCGGGGGGATCAAGCCCATGTGGGACTCTGCAGCGACAGGAAGGCGTCGCTGCGTTGTGTGGTACCTTGGTTTAGGATACTCTCCCTGGAACTGTGGTCCCAGCTTCCCATGCCAGCTCCCAGTGCCAAGAGTTTGCCTCAGGGAGGGGATTTTTGTAGTTAAACATGCAGATGTGCCCTTTCACCCACGCAGCCCGGAGGGATGGCTGCTCCTCTTCCCCCAGCCAGGGCTCTGCCGCCTCCTCTGATAAGACAGCTTCCTCCTGGTCTTTTGCTTCTCTGCTGAGAGTGCTAATTAGAGGGCCAATTAGTGTTCAAGGTCAATTTGATTTGCACACTCACTCCAGTAGGAATCGGAGGGAGCCCGTCTCCTCGTTTTGCACAGCAGACGCTGCCGTGACTGGGGGTCACCGCCGAGCCAGGCTGACTCTGAGCAGGGAAGAGGGAGGTGAGACGGCTGCTCCCTCTCTCCGTCGCCACCCCGGCAACCTGGCGATGCGCCGTGCACATCTGGGCTGCTGCCGTGCACATCTGTGCAGCACTCAAGTGGTTGATGGGAAGCGGCAGGTAACAGGAGGACCTCTGCCACTGTGCAGCCGGGGTTTGCTAATGGAGAGTGAAGCTCAGAAGCACTCAAATGGGAGCAAAAAAAAAAATAGATTTGGGAAGCTCACAGAGATGATAGCGAAATGAAAGAGGAGTGGAGAAATGAAGGGTTTGGAATTGTTTAATTTACATCCAGACACCAGTTTTGCTGCAGAGGATGGTAGTAGGTCGCAGTCCTCATCCAGAGTCATCATCCTTGTCCTTGGTTCCCCGTGCCGAATCCTGCTCCAGCTCTCTGGGCAGGAACACTTTGCCTCATCTGGGGGTTGGGATGGCACTCGGGAGGGATGCAGGGATCCCTCCAGCAAGTCATGTGTGCGGGGATAAGCCTGGCAGCTCCTGTGTGGCATGGCTGGGTCTCTGGTCCTTTGCACATCAAACTTGGCTTCCCCAGGTGTGTGGCTGGTAGCAGAGCGTGCTTTCTGTGCCTGCCCCAAGTGCAAGGGCACAGCAAAGGCGTAGGAAAACACCTTTATGTGGTTCTTCCCCGGATTTGAGTTTTCTGTCTGTGTTCAATGGCAGATAAGGTGCATAGACCAATGCCTGGAAAATATTTTGTGCCTGAGGTGGGGGGTTGCCCACCCTGCACAGTCAGTGTGCTAACAGCCCCCCACCCTGACCTTGCCATGAGGATTTCTGGGCACAAAACAAGGAGCAGATGGAGCAGGAACCTGTACCCAGCCACAGGGCACCTTGCCTGCCCAGCTGCCCCATCCCTGCATCCCCCCAAAACCCCGTGGGTGCAGAAATACCCATACGGTGTGCGGGCAGGCCCGGACACGTGCCCTGAGAGATGCAGGCACGTCCACCATCTCCACCAGCGCCTGCCTTCCCCACAGCCAAAGCTGGCTGTGTGAAATCTGTGCTGGGGGCATCCGCTTGATACCAGCTCCAGTCCAAAGCCGATGAGAAATGCACAGACCGGCAGTGCCGGACTGCATACTAATGGTGTGAGAGCTCGCAGGGAGCAGGGAAGAGAAAGGGAAGGAGCCAGACTGCAGCTCCTGGCTACCCGCGATTGATTTATTACCAGGTTTGCTGATGAATGTGTGAGAAATGCTATTGGTGATAAAGCAGAAAGCCCGTAATTAAAGTAACAGCTTTCAGTTTTTAAGCATTGCTTGTGTGATTTTTTTTTCCTTTTTTTTTTTTTTTCCCTCCTTTCTGACAAATGTTGCATCTTGGTGCCACTTGACAGCATCCCTGCCCCACCATCCCATGCCTTTCGGCAGTCGGGGAGGGCAGGTTATGGTATGGTTTGGTCAGTGGCTGATTTGGAGAGGGAATGTGGGATTTGGGAGACAAGGGCTCTGCCATGGTAGCGTATGCATCGGCACTGTGCACCGGGGAAATTCCCCTCCTGCCCTTGTGCTTGGCAGAGTGCTGCAAAGGGCGTGGGGAGGATATGGGACACTGGTGCTTTTCCCCAGTACAAGGATTGGGATTTTACTTTAAATCATTGCTGCGTGCTGGCAGAAGATGCTCAGCACCTTTGTTATAAGTGGCTGCCAGGGTCTGCTCCTGCTCAGACCAGGGGTTTGCTCCTTTCTCCTGCCTGTGTGTGCGTGTGCAGGTCCAGCACAGCCCAATGGACTCAGCAGCCTGAGCATTCCTCATCCCCTCTGGTGACGAGTTGCTGCGGCCAGCTCAGAGCACCTTTCCCAGCCCCTTTCCCGCTTTATCCCCTCTCCAGGGCTGCCAGGGTGTGGGAGAAGGGGACCCACTGCTTGACAGGGTATGGGGCTGGTGCTCCACGGCAAAATACGTGGTGTCCTCGGGTAGTAAATCGAGCAGAGAGGCCCTGCGAGTGAGCGGCTGTGATGGATGGGCCGGCAGATAGAAGGATACGTGTGGTGAGGGATAGGGGGGTGGAAGGGGAGAGGGGGTGAGCACTCTGCTGATGACAGATGGACAGGCAAGGGGGTGTGTGTATAGATATATATGTGTATATATATGAAAGTAGGTAGGGAAAGGGTCTCTCTGATGAGAGATAGATTGGGAGAGATGGATGGATGAGATATTTATAGTGATGGCTAGGTAGATAGAGCTGGATGTGTGTTGATGAATAGGTGGATGATGGATAGAGGGCATGGATTGTGAGAGCTGGTGAGCTAAAGGGTATATACGGTGCTAGATAGATTAGATAGAAGGATATATGTGATGATAGAGAGATAGTATAAGCAGCAGCCTTTGAGTCCCCAGCAATGCTCCTGCTTTTAGCTACTCTGAGCTCCGGTGTAATCTCATTTTGCCCTGGTAAATTCCTTATCAAGGCAGCTTTTTTAAATGAAATCCCCTTAAAAGAAATGAAAAAAAATGAACAGATCACAACCGGCAGTGCTCCCCGTCTCCTCCACTGACAGCCGCTGACCCGGGCTGGCCGTTTCCATGATTACAAATTAACTGATGCTCTGCAGCAGCTCCAAGTTTTTCTATGCAGCTGCGGTGGGATTTGCCTGGGTGCCGGCAGGGAGATGCTGTCCCTCGGCTGCCACCTCCCTCCCCGGCTCGGGGAAGCCTTTCTGTCCTCGGGCAACCTCGCCACGGTGTCGTAGGCACGGAAGGCATCGGTGTGCGTGATGTCTCCGGTGCTGGCTCACGCACGTTTTGGCAAAGCCCGGTGCAATTCCCGGCGTTCGCCAAGAGGAGAGCTGGGAGACAACCGTTGGCTCCTTTCCCTCTCCCTGCCTCTTCCTGCAAACAGCTGAGGAGCCCCGAGGACAGATTGTGCATGGAGGAGACCGAACTTCCAGCCTGCAGGATTCGGGGCTGCACGCCGGTGGTTTTCCCTTCTCCCTGAGCCGGCAGACAGACTCGGCAGACGTGCAAAAGTCTGTCGTTCCTCTGTGCCGATAGCAATTAAGATGTGCTAATGGGTTCAGACGAGCCCCTAAAAAATGTGGATGTTTCTCTGAGCCTTCTGGAAGCTTTCGCTCATCTGCAAACATTTCTGCTGGTGGGAAAAGCTTTGGGCGGAAAGTCCCAGCACAAACACGCCTTCTGCGGTGGCATCTGGAGTGACCCTCTTCATCCCACGCGTGGTGTGGAAGGTCAGGGAGCCCTTGAGATGTTTTCTGAGCATCCCCGTGGAGGTTTGACCTCAGCCTGCCTTTGAGAGCAGCGGGATGTTGTTTTACCCACCGCGCTGTGTCTGTACTTGGTTTGAGAGAGAGACAGGAGCGCTGGACCTACCGCAGGCTTTGCCTCTGCTCCGCTGCAGTGAAGTGATTCGCACGGAAGCTGGGCATTATTTTTAAAGGGTTTGGTGGAAAATACAGCCCAGACCCGGTTGTCTTCTCTGTCTCATGTTGCTGATGAGGAAGAAAGTAATTCGGGTCTCCCTGGTTCGTAACTTCACCCAAGAGCTGACTGAAAAGGGGGGGGGGTGTCATCTGGTGATGCTCAGCACAGCAGTTGGGGAGTTCTGGCTGAGACCGCAGGACCTGGAGCCCCAGCTGCCCTGATGCTTTGCTGTAGTTGACATTTTTTGGCTGATGGTCACAGATGCTGGATGCAGGCTCCATGTTTCCACTATTTTCAGTAGAACTGAAAAATATTTTCCACTTTTTTCACTATTTTCCTATTTCACCTGAGTAGTGTGGTTGGTTTCCCGGGCTGAGAACCTGCAAAGCATCTCTGCTGCAAGTGAATTGTATCCCAACCTTTCTGGTGAATACCTTGCACCAAAAATAAAAGCTAATGCTCTGTTGCTTGTTTTATTTAATGCGGTGGAAGAGTGGGGGAAACACTGAGCAGAACTAACGTGCTCACGCTGGGATTTCCTCTACTCTTCCTCCTTACAAACAGCCTTGCAAACCAAACCCGCTTGGCCAAGCGCGTGTGAATCGGAGCATGAAGGCTTTGTGTAGCATCGGCTGCAACCCTCGGCCAGAATATTGCATTTTATTTTAGTGGAAGGGCTCAGCTTTCCAGCACCCGCAGCTGTGCGCTGGGAAGTGGAAGGAGAGATGAGAAGGCAGCGTTACTGATGGGGAGCTGGGCTGCAGGGGTGTAGCATCACCCACAGCCCCTTGCTGGGCTGGTACCTGGCTCTCTGTGCTCCACGAAGGAGTTTTGGGCTGGCACGGAGGTTTCTGCATGACGACTTTCTGGTAGCCAAGGAAATAAATCAAAACTTGCCCTGCATTTATGAAAGTGCTCTCGTGCTTCCCCCCTGTAGTGTCACGGGCAGAAATAAATGGATGTGAGGGACGAGGTTGGCTCTGGCGGAGGGTGCTTGGTGCTCCTGGGACCCTCTATCCTGTGCGGGCTGTGCCGGGGGGTTCTGGCCCAAATCCAGCCCCTCTCCCTCTGCCGTAATCCAGGCACGTATCGATGCTGGAATAGGCAATGCTGAGAAGGTGGGACTGGGTGGAACATAGCCCAGCCAGCCCAGAGCCTTTCTTTGATGCTCTATTAATTGGAAGCATCAGGGAATGTGTGATGGGAAGCAAATACCAGGTGGAAACAGAGGCAGGGTTGCTTAGGAGGGGAGACTTTCCGTGCCGGTGGGCAGGTGGTATGACGTCCTTTGTACCAAGTTTTTGGCCCCTGACGGTAAACACTTCACTAACCTTATTATTATTTTTATATGCCTATGGTGTGCTTCAATGATCTGAAACAAAGCTGTGGCTTTCGACTACGCTTAATGGGAACTATTTGAATTTCTTTGAATTTTTTTCCCTTCTGCTTTGCAAAACGTTAATGCTCCTTACGGAGACGCGGGCTCTGCTCCAGGCAGCCTCCTCCATGGAGTGCTGCCTGCCTGCTGCCTGCCCGCCGCGGCGCGTCCCCTTCCAGCCAGCTCCTCGCTGCCTTTTGATTGATTGATCGGCGTGGCAGTCTAATAAGCGATAACAGCACATATGACAAACTAAACAACCGTCTAATGAATTGATTGACATCCGAAGGATTTGACTTGATGCACAACCCCAGTCACAGATAAGGTTAATGAGGGAGAAATTAAAATGTAGCTCAATGGGTAATGAATACAGCATGTGCCTTGTTGTAACACATGCCAAATCCATCACTCTGAATCAAGCGATGGTAGCAATTTCTAAATTATTTATTGCACCCCTCATCCTGCTGTCTCAAGGGAAGAGGCACTCGGACCGGCTTTTGTATGTTTTTTTATATATATATATAACTGTATCTATCTATCTGTGCATTGTGAGGATCCATAGCCAAAGAAAATTGCTTTGAATTTTGCAATTTTCATGTTGTTTTTTTTGTAAACTCAATAGCAAAAAATACAACAATCCAGAACCTGTCATGCCATTTGAATCATAATAGCTACAAATTCACTCCCCTGAATAAATGGAGAGGCTTATTTATCAAATATATACAAGATGTCTGTCTAGTTGTTAACACACAGAGGTATGAGTAGGCAGAGGAAATCGAGAAAGTTTACATATTCGCTGCTATCTCCAGGGACCTTTCCTTTCCTCCTACTTCTTATTCTCTCTCCCCTCCCCCAATCGCATCTCCAACTTGCTTTGACTTGCTCTGTTTTTCTTTTTTTTTTTTTTTTCCCTCCTCCTTTTTTTTAAATGCGTCTGGCTGACAAAACTTGGGCTGTCAGAAATGATCAAGAGATGAAGTTGCCAAGGAAGGGGAGAGAGATCTGCATGGAGCTTGCGTCTCCCCCTGTCTTGCTGCCTACATGGGAGGGTATCTCCTCCGCTAGCCAGGAGGAGCGCCGGGGACTGTCAGTCTGCTCGAGATACTTATCACGTGCATTTATTTCATTTATTTCCACTTTAGGAAAGGGGAAGCCAAATTCCCTAGAAATGGGTCTATACTGGTTTTCAAAGGTCCTCCTTGGGGCTAGATGTGGATGGAGAAGCCAGCGAGCGTTGTATGGGCCCCCTGTATTATTATTTAGTCCTGAGCTGGGGTATTTGGAGCCAGGACTAAGGGATGTGTTGGCCCAAAGTGGGGTGAGGAACAGACAGGGACCGGGCAAGTAGTTGTTTGGGTCTGCGCTTTCTTGTGAAGCTGCTGTTGGTGAGAGGGTGTTTGCTGCCCATGTCGGCGGCACTAGATGCTGCACGCCTGGGAAATTATCCCCGCTGTGCCTTGATCCGGGCAGGCTGTGAAGTCCTTGGCACCGAGCCGAGCTCTTCCCGTGAGCCTGGCGAAGTCTGCCCTGCTCCAGGAGGGAAAGCCACTTTTGCTCCCGCTTTGTGCCCCCAGCAGCAGCTAATGAGTTCATTTTTGACCTCAGCATCCTTTCCCTCATAGCGAGGCAGGGACAGAAAGGACTCAGGTAGCATGACTTCATCGCAGATGGAGCGAGACTGGCCAGCTAGAGGGGGGGAAAAAAAAAAAAATTCATCTCTTTGCTTATAAAGTGCAGCTGGGTCTGAAGCCATTCAGAGGAAATGGCTGTGGATCCCCCCCGTGCCATTCTTCAAAAATAGAGCCATTCTCCTCCAAGCACTCTTCCAGGATTCATTTGAAACCCCCCATTGTACCTCGGCAGCTATTGGGTTTGGAGCGCAGGAGTTGGCGGCTATTAAGAGGTCTGCTCCTGCCACAGGTGTCCTTTGGAGACAGTGCCTCTCTATTACGGTGCAGCAGGTAGATGCCACCACCCGGCGTCGGGGAGGCCGGGAAAAGCAATCTTAGCAAGGCACCAGCGTTTCAATTAACCGGCAAGACAGCCAACATTTCAGCACCTGTACATCTCTTTCTCTAGCAGCCGGGATGTATTGTATTATAAATAACAATAAGCAGGCCCAGTCAAAGGCTGTAATTGAATCTCTTCATTTTGCTGACTTGGGCGAAAAAGCCCCTTTGAGTGAATTACAACGCCTGTATATAATTTGGGCAACGTGTAAAGGTAACACGCTCGGTGTAATTAAAGCAAACATCCCTCCCCATCCGTGTCGCTGCCCTTGGGGTGCCCAGGAGGAGATCCTGCTGCAAGCATGGGGAGCATCACTCTACTCTCCAAAACTTCACCTTCCCTGAAGGGTGGTCACTGGCGACCGAGTTTTTGATAGCTGTTGAAGAGGAAAAACAAATTCCCTCCTCCTCTTGCAGCATGGGACTCAAACCTCAGCTCCTTTCCACCCATCCCCGGTGACTTTGCCTCCTTCGCCAGGGGAGGGGAGATGGCAGCCTACCTGGGCCAGGGGAGGGAGCAGCAAAAGCTCAAAGCTGTGGGGATGGCTCCTTGCGGGGGGGTCAGGATCCCATCTTCCCAGTACAGATGTCTCACGATGTCTTGGGTGCATCACCCTGGTACGGGTGTCTCTGTCGTGGTCTCTTTGGGGGTCTCGCTGCTTCGCTGTCCTCTTAGGGCTTTTCCTTGTTAGTGGTACTGCAGCCTCCTTCCTGTGTCGCCCAGCTGTTCCCCAGTCTCCAAAATCCTCATTTTTGTGGTCACAGAGACCCTCCTGCCTGCTCGTGAGCTTCTGGATGGTGCCCATCACAAACATCCCAGCTGTAAGCCCAGCGTTAAGGAAGTTTTATGGATTTACTTGAATACCAGATTCCTTTCGCAGCTGAAATAGTCACACAGATGATGTTGCCGTACAGGAATGAGCAGTTCGGTTGTCCTTCGCTTTGAGTAGTAGCCAAGAATATCTTTTGGCTAATGGAGAGAGCCAAAAGTTGATGCCTTCCAGATTTTCAGTTCCCTTCCATCTCTTGAGCCTGACTACAATGCTCGCACTCGACACCCACCCTCCTCCTCTCACCAATCCAATCCAGACATCTCCCGAAGGCCGGCACATTTTTCAGCCCAAATTTTACACTGACAGAATATATTACATCTGCATTGAGGCAGAATATAAAGTGAAGAGGAGCTGGGCGGGGGGAGCGCAGGGAAATGAGGTTTGCTCTGCTGCAGGAGCCTGGGGTTACATCGGCAGCTGCAGTAGTTCTTGGTCTCTGCTCACTCCTTCTCTGCTGTTTCAGATTTTCTTGGAGGTTTGTGTTGAGAACATGCTCCATGGTTGTTGTTTTTTTTTTTTTTTTTCCTCTCTAGAATCCACTTTGTATGTCACTTACTCTTTTTTTTTATTATTATTATCTTAAACATCCATTATTTAGAAACTGCTGGAGCCTGGAAACCAATTTCCGTGCTTATTTCAAAGAGTTTGCAGCGTTTAGGCGGTTATGTACAGGCTATTACATGGACTGACCATGGGAAAACAGAGCCTGGCAGGGTTGAGTGCCCTGTGGGGAGGGGGTGGAGGACCCCCGTGGGCAGGCGTGGGGGTAAATACAGGATAACTCCTGCCTGATGGACATTTGTGCCTCAAACCGACCAGGCAATGAAAATCAGTATTGCTTTCAGCACAGGGTCCTGTGCTAGGGGAGGGGTGGAAGCCCAGATTTTCTTGGTTTTTGTTTTTTGTTTTTTTTTCCCCTAGATTTGGGAGCCCCCAAATGGGGTTTGTGGTGGGAGGTGGTGCCTCTGGGCATCCTCCCTTATGGGATGTTGGACTTCTTTCCCGGGTGGGGACATGGTTGTGGCGAGTGTCCTTCGCTGTTCTTGGCTTTGCAGGGCTCAGTGTGTAAAGCAGTGGATCCCTGAGGATGCTTTAAGCTCCTCAAGGGATTAGGGAGGGTTATGAGCAATCCCAGGACGCAGGAAATGTCAAGGCAGATCGCAGCCAACCTCCTCCTCCTCTCCTCTGGCTGAGTAAAGGAGTGGAGGGACATTTTCATCTTGGTTTTCCATTTGTGGGTGGGTGGCTGGCTGGCTGAGGAAGCCCCCGGTGCGGTAGGACTCCCTCTTCCCAACAAACCATGCTGATCATATTTAGGGCCAGGGAGGTGGTGGGAAGGAAATCCAGGCTTGAGGGATTGAGTTCATCCCTCTTGTAAGCCCGTCAAAGTCAGCGGAGTCGCGGCAAGAGCAGGGCTGGCCCGGTGCATTCGCGGCCCGAGAGCAATCCCTAAATGCTATTGACTTAGTGTAACCCTCTGCTGAGCTGGCTGGCAGTCACGCCAAGGGCCTGCTCCGAGTCACAAGGATCTCAGCAAATGCAGCACAGACTCAGGGGAGTCCCGGGCTGCTTCAGTGCCCTGGTCTGGGGGCAAGGGAGCACCTCAGAAGTCACCGTCACGAGGACGTGCAGACAAAGGGAAGACCTGTCTCAGCAGGACCCGCTTCTTTTTCGCAGTGTTAAGCCCCGAGTCTTTTATCCTGAGATTTCAAAAGAGCTGAAAAAGATCAGTCAGTGGCATTATCTCTGCTTTTTGCGAACAGGGAAGCCAAGGTGGCAGGGCTGGTCCTTGCCCTCCCTGGGTGCTCCCACCCCTCTCAAAACTTCCCAGGGTGCCAGCACCGGGGTTTACAAGGGGTGTCACCCATGGGGCTCCTCTCCCGCCCCATACCCTTTAGAAAACCAAGATGTAATTAACTCGAGATCAAATTGCTGGGGCGTTGCAGCAATTCCTCCTCAGTACCCACGCTGGCGCTCCTCCCCATGGGATGCCAATTGAGCATCCCTGCCCCACATTTGGTGAGTAACTTGACATGAGTGTGTTGAGTGTATCTGGCTTTGCAGCCCAAACCTGGAGGCTCTACAAGCATCTATTCGCAAATCCATGCATGTTGGAACTCCCTGAGTGGGCAGACCCTTTTACAGGCAGTAAGACAGGCTCCTCTCCAAACTACTGCCATCCTCATCCTCACAAAACAAAGTTAAGGCTGAAATCCAAGCTGTGCTGTTGATGGTAGGAGGCAGACGGCAGTGGTGTTGGAATTTTCTCCGCGTCGCTGCGAGTTAATTCCTTCCAGTAAATCATCCAAAATAATTTGCGGCGAATATCAATTTTCTGTGTGAACTTCTCGCTGGCTGCACAGAAGTATCTTCTGCCGACACGGCTCCCTAACTCTGCTGATCTGAGACAACAAAGCAGCTGGGGAATAAACAGGAGGCAAGCTGGAGTCCCCAGGGCTGCCGGCGCGAGGGAGGTGCCAGGGCTGAAACACGCTCGCAGATAAAACCCAGTGAACGCAGCCGATGATTAAAGGCTAATTTGCTGTCTGTGTAGTGTTAAGTGCCCCCCTTTCCTAACGAGCAGAAGGCACTGCCAACCACTTTCTCCTTTGCCGCCTCTCTTTTATTTACCTTTTCAATTATTTTAATGCTTTTCTGATCTTTGATAACGAGTGTGTCTCCTGGGATGGGATTCCGGGGCCCACCCCTGCGCCAGGCCAGTGACAGAGGATGTTTTCTGTGCTAGGGAAGACTTTTATGGGTAGTGAATGTCTGGGGAAAAAAAAAAACCCTCAGCCTGCTCCACCTGTCTTGTGATGGATTTCAGCCTGTGAGTGCTGGCACTGGCTGTCACTTGGTCAACCTTTCTCCCCACCAGCTGGTAGAGCAGAGCTGTCCCAGAGCCAAAGGCACGGCTGTGTGGGAGCCGTGTCACCCCGCGATGGCGGCCGTGGGGTGAGGGACATTACCCGTTAGCATCTGAACTGCCATCTGTCCTCACCAAAAAAATCTCCAGGAAGGGTTTTGGGCTTGGCGTGCTTGGTTTTAAGGGTGATATTTCCTGGTCTGTCCTTCCAAGGAGAAACACGAGTGGTGTGGGCTCCTGGCTGTGCACACACAGGGTGATCCTGGGTGCAGGATGCTCTGAAGGACGCACCCACGGGGCATGTGTCCTGCTGCTACAGCCTAATGCCAGCTTTTTGGAAGTATGGTTATTTCTGCAGCTTCCCCATGCCTGGGTGCTCCCATCACCTAGGACACACCTGCAGGTGGCTTCAGGAACAAGGCATTGGGGTGACACCAAGAACCCCATAACGCTGCATTGTTGACCTGCCGTAGCGACGCGTTGCTGATGGGGCAGCCGGCGCTGCTTGTGTACCAGTGCTGATGCCCAGGGGTTTGCTGGAGCACGGCAGCACTTGCAGGGCTGCGATGGATTAGTCCCTGGTTATACTGTGGTTATTTTCACACCAGGGATTGGAAAACCCATTTGGATGTTTCTGCTTTGAGATGGGAGCAGGCTTGGGGAGAGCTGGGATGAAGCCTGTTATGAAGGGGATTTGCCCGGTGGGGATTTACCAAGAGGAGCTGTAAAAAGGAGGAGGAAGGAGTTGTTGAGTCGTTTCCCCACCAGTAGGGTCTGACGCAACTTTTTTCCATGGTGCATGTTGCAAATGTCTTCAGCATCGCTTCTCAGCGGTTCTCTAGCCCGGGTTTTTCTGCTGAGGATACAGGTGCCTTCAGCTCCTTGCCTGCAGGAACTAGCGGTGTTGAAGCTTCTTTCCTGGAGGGAGGAAAACTGCTCCTTGTTGTTGCTCCCTGCGGATCAGGCAGCTCAAGCACCCTCTCCCACCCCGACCCGGCGAGCCAGCTTGCGCAACCCACGCGCAGTGATGATGGGGGCTCTGCTGGAGGCGCAGCCCCCCTGGGGGAGCTCAGCTCCCTGGCACAGCCTAAAATAGATCTGGGGCACCCATTTGCAACCGGTGCTAGGATTGCACATCGTCTCCCGGTGGGGGAAGCAGCCCTGATTAAAAGAACTATTTATAAAAAGCCTGGATGCGGAGAGGAAGAGGTGATAATTAGCTGGTGGCGGTGGGGGGCACGGGATGGGTACCAGCTCAAACGGGCAGATCCATCCTCCCAGGGCAAAGGCGGGCGGGATGGGGAGGGGAAAAACTCCCTTTTCCTTTGCCCCTCTCTGAGAGGCCCTGCTGATTGATGCTATTTTATTATCGCTGTTTTATTTTCATAGTTGCATCTGCTCTTCGTTCCTGGCAGTGGGAGCAATAAGGGCATCGAGGGCTGGTTGGAAATTGTCTGTCTGTGTGGCCAAGAGGATTCATCAGCATTGGTCGGGGTGATGTTTTCCACCAAGAAGCGTTTATTTGTTTGTTTGCTTATTTGCTTTTTAGATGGCTGTGAGACAGAATGAATTTTTCATGCAGAAAAAATTCAGCAGTGTTTTGTTGTTTGAAAAATTGGCTTTAAGTACATGTGTGTATGTGTGCATACAGAAAAAAAAAAGTACTGCTCTTGAGTCATCGCCACTTATTTATTTATTTGTTTGATGTATTGGGCAGATTTATTTAATTGATGACAGCATCTAGAGCGTGTTAGGCACTTCCTAAGCTCTCAGAAAGGCTGGGTTTGGTTTTGCTTCAGCGACACGCAGCCTAAGGACAGACAGACTTGGTGCTAGAGGTCAGCAGGAGGGGAAGAGCCGTAGACAATTTAGTACGAGCTAAATCTCTTCCCTCTGAGCTGCCAAGAGCCAATACCTGCAGCCTCTCGAGGGGCTGGATTAGCTCCCCGTCACCTCCCCAGAGTGGATTCGGTTTATATATATATGTGTGTGTGTGTGTGTTTCTCTTTCATTTGGCTGGGACAGAAATTGCTGAGTCAAAGACTCATTTTCTTACTGAGCCCCTTGGAAGGTAGATAAAGGGGACGGCGGCGCTAGGCAGGGCTATAAATAATGCATAGAGCAGAGGAGCAGCCCGAGCAGCCCTCTGCTTACAAATAGATTTCTCAATAACATACTACCCTGTCTGCCGTCCCCAGTACCGGCACTTGGCTCACCTGAGGCTAACACCTACCACTTGTGGAAATAAATAAATAAATGAGCCTAATAAAGCCTTTAGTTATCACTAGTCCTGCCTGATCTTATCGTTGCAGCCCTCTTAACGCCCTGCCTGGCGTAGTATCCTGAGTTTAATGCTTCTGAAAGTCACCGTGCTCAAGGTGATGTGAGGACAGGGGGGAAAAATGTGCTGAGTTTATCCTTCTGCCTGGCCCCGCCACGGCTTGAAATGCTGCTTTCCCACCATCTCCCTTCATCTTTGGGATAAGCTGCTGGTCCATTTAAATATGGAAAATGCCGAGAGGGAAGGCCAAATCCAAGGCAGCTGAGGATGAAGAGGAGGTTCAGATGCAGTTGGGTCTTCACCCACAAGCATTGTGGCATACAGAAACACATTTTAGGACCCACTCTTGCTCCCTGTCATTGATCAAAATACTTCCATCTGCTCGTTTCGAGGTTTAACTGCTGATGGCCTCTGCTGAGGATGACTTGGGAGGGTGAAAGCCCAAGGCTTTCCTGGTGGCTCAGTAGCCCAGCTGAAACTACGGTTCAGTCTCAGCTGCTCTGCACGAAGCACTCGCTCGCTCGGAGTTGTAACTGGCTCCAGCAACCCTGCGGAGCAACGATGGCTCGTGTGGGCTCAGTCCTGAGCTCTCAGCGATGCTCCGCCGAGGCACGAGTGAGCCGCAGCACAAAGGGAAACGAGGGTGTTGTCGAGCTGGCGAGGGCTCATGGGGGGCTTTTTCAAGCAGTCCCAAGCTACGGGGGGCTTCAAAGGCCCTTTTGCCTTCCCTTTGAGCTGCTTGTTCAAACAAGCCTGAGCCCTCAAAGCGAAACACACCGAGCAAAACTGTCGCGTTTCATCCAATTATCATTGAGTCTCGATGCAGAACTGTACATCGGCCCTCGGTTGGCACAGGGGATCCGGGTGAATAAACGGAGGTGCTGGCTCCCCTGTCTCGTGGTGTATGGGCAGGGGATGCTGCTTAGTGAAACCAAAAAAGCAGCAAATGTCAAACCGATGACAGAAAATCTTTCTTCCTTTTTGTCTGCCTTCTTACAAAACGTGTGGTTACTCCTGAAGTTTATCAGCCTTTTTTTCTTGGTCTTCGGTCTCAAATCCCTCGTCAGGAGCCACCTTTGAAACCAGAAGCGCAGCTGTGGGAGGGCAGGAGGGAAGGACACATTTCACAGCCAACCTGGACAACCTTGGAGAGTTTAGAGGAGCTCTGAATCATCCCGCTTCAGGGCGCTGGGCAACCTCTCATTAAAGAGGGTCAGGAAGGGATGTTGGCTTGGGAAGGGTAGCCCATGAGTGCCATCTTCAGGATTGTCGTTACCTTTTTTTCTGAAGTTAGAACAAGCAGGTTGGGTGCTGCTGCTACCACGGTTGGCTGCTGATTTGAGCATGTTGAAAATCCAGCGTGGCCCAAGTTTATGCTGTGTTTTACCCCAGCCCTCCTCCCCAGCTCTTACTGTGGCCATGCATGCTCTGGGCTATGCCTCCTCGGCGATGTTTCTTTGGGTATTTTTGCACTGCACTGCACTAAATTGCCTGATTCAACATTTTCAAGGGTATTTGGAGGAAATGTGGATGGTTCATTGAGTGGTATTTGAAGGAAGCGGAGAATTTAATTAAAAAACATGAGGGAAAATTAGTAGTAAAGGAGACTGATTGCAAGGCTTGACGTAGGGAGGATTTAGGTACGGCAGCACAGGCAGGATCACCGGGAAGTGTTGGCTCCCTGTTCCATCCTGGTCCTCTGCCCTTTGGGAGAATAGTAACGAGGGGAAGAGGAGGGGCAAAAAAAAAAAAAAAAAAGAAAAAGCTGTGTTTTATTGTTGTTTGTGATTTTTACATATATTTTGCAGATTGCACAGCCTGGGTTTTTTTCTTTTTTTTTTTTTTTTTTTCTCCTGTCTGCTCTGTTTAATGCAAACGGCACCTTCCTGCTGATTGCAATCACACACTGATTGAGAGAGGCTTGCTCTGCCTGGGCTAGGGAGGGAAGGAGGGAACCTTAACCCTTTCTCTAGCCTCCCCTCATCCTTTCTTGCTGGCTCAGTCCTTCCTCACTTTCTACTGTGTGACTCAAAACCCCAGTCCCAAAAGGCCTTCTGCTTATATATGCGTGAGACGGTCCTCAGCTCTAATAGTGAATTTATTTTAATAAGCGAAGGCTTTGAAATAGATACAAACCTGTCTGCTTCGGGGCATGGGCCCAGCTCTTGCTAATGTGATTAGGAAGAAACTTTTCTTGCAGAGAAATCATTGCCTATCTGCCTGCTGCAGACGGGTGCCCCGGGAGGCAGGGAGCAGCGGTCACTGTGGGAGGCGGATGCCTCCACTCGGCAGATCATTGTCTATTCTGTCCCAGTTCTTGTATCCACCTCATCAGCTCGGCGTCGCGGCTCCTTCCTGCCGTGCATTAAACAACACCCGGCCCATATGGCCCCCTTGCTCTTCTTACCCATTCCTTGCGGGTGGATTGATGGGTGCCTTGGGAAGCCGCCTTGCAGCGAGCGCATGTCGGTGTGTGCGTGCACCGGGGCTGGCTCCAGGAACCCGGGTTATGTATATAAAGAGCATCGTGGAAAGCAAGTCGTTGGTGGTGGCTTTGCATGATGGCTGCTGGCGCCGTTTGGGCTTCTTATGAAGTCTCATCTTGTGAAAACTTGTAAAAGCTCTTAAACCTCCATAATCCTTAACGCAGCCAACGTGCAGCTTTTCGCGGCGGAGCTGTGGGCATGGCCCGGGAGTTTGATGGGTACGATTGCTGCTTGCTCAGGTTTATGCCTGTCAGCTGTGTGATCTTGGGCTCTCCATCCCACATGTTGCCTTGGGGCTTGCATTGCAGCACGCCGAAAGCTGGCAGGCACCCGGTGCAATGAATCTCCTCCAAAAAAGAAAAACCCTCCTCCCCCGGGGAACGGGGATGCGGTGATTGCTCCTGTTTTGCTGCAGATTGCTGGTGCTTCGGGTGGGGGAGCTGGGTAGCTGCGAGGACACGCTGCACGGGGCTGATAACTGCACTTCTTAAGGGTTAACAGCTTCATGTCAAGCGATGTCACTTGGTTCTTGTGCATCAGGCAAAAATACAAGCAGATGTGGTCCTGGTTCCCCCTTGCAGGCATCTAGGGGCTGTGATGCTGCTCGGTGGGAGCTCAGAGAGGCCAGGCATGTGCATCCCGAAATTTTGGCTGTGCCAGTTCTCCCTCCTCTCTTGCTGTGTGATAAAAGGTGCTGTAAGAGATAGGGAGTCGAGCGCTTTGCAGGCACAGTGGTGCCTGTGCTGAGGTCAGGAGCAAATGTGGTCCACGGGCTGATAAGTTACCTGTGAAGGCAATGACTTTGGGGATTGGATTGCGTTACCCAACTCGGTTACGTCTAGATAACATCATGGTTTAAGACATCGATCATTTCAAAGGAACCTGCAGAGGGATTTTAATGCCTCGCAAATTGCTTTTCCTTCTATTCAATTTACATTCACGATTGCACAGAGCATATTTAGGAGCTTTCCAAACTGCCACAAACAATGACAAATCTCTCCTGAAATGTTCTCCTGTTGCAGTAAATTTGACCTGACAAAAGAGAGGGAGAAACTTCAGCCTCCTTCTGCGCCGTAAGAGCCTCTTAACCCTGCAGCAAGCTGGGGCTTGGGCTCACCAGCTCCATACCTGCTGCCCTCCCTAGCAAGCACAGGGAAATGCTTTGCTGCGATGCTACAGCATCCTATGGGCTGCGTTGGGATGCGCTGCCAAGAGATGTGTGTGGTGAAAGTCCCTGATCCTGGAATCACGTCCCTGTAGGAAGCTTTACTGGTGGAGCTGGAGCCTCTCCAAGGGCTGCTGGTGCAGATTAAATAGCCAGGTGGGGTATACAGCTGCCCTCGCCGCTGGAGACGTGGTGGGGAAAGACAGGGATCACTTCTGCAGGAGGAAAGCCGCTTCCTTTAGTTGAGGTTGTGAGGTTGAGCCCTCGGTCCATGATTGTTGTCCTGCCGAGCACAAGAGCAAGATGTGTTGATTGGGAAGGGAGCAAGGAGCTGGAAAATGGAAATACGCACAAGGATCTGACAGTGTGGCTGGGATTTGTAGCAGAGGGGCTCTTCTACATGACATATTATGAGTCTTTAAGCAGGTTTTTTCCAGGGTTGCTGGCTATGGCATGGAGCGTGAGAGGTGCCTCTGGACTGAAATGCATTTTTCACTGTTAGACAGGCTCGACAGTGCTGCCAGCCCCGTGGCTGCCTCTCGTGTCCTGCCCAGCCCGCCACCCGGATGGGATCCTTGCTAATTGAAATGTAATCAGTATGGCGGTGATCGGTTTGCTGGTGGGAGAGGATTCCTTTCTGCGGCCAAAGGGGCAGGCTGCCCTGATATCTGGGGAAGCACACGAGTCTCTGGCCTCACCTGGGGATCTTAGCCATGCCATTTTGGAATTCCCGAATTCCCAGCGTGGCTGGGTCTGATCTTCATGGTTTAGGATATACAATGCACTTTAAATTTTTGGTCCTTACGCACCCAGGGATTTCTTTGCTCCCACACCCACGGGTTTGGTGTAGGCATCTTTCCCGTGGCTCCTGATGGGTGGTGGGGAGAGGGCTGGGAGAGGAGCCCAAATGCCAAGAGGAGGGAAGGATATTTTTTCCAGGCAGCCTCCAGGACTCACTTCATGCCAGCACGACTTTTTCCCCATGCTTCCCTAGCGACCAAGCTGTGGTCAGGCAAATAAGTCTCTCGCCTGTGTTATTATTTCATTAAAGATGTTAATTCTGTCCGGCTGTCTTCCTGCCCTGCCTCTACATATTCATGAGCCTGTGGTGTCCTCCCGCTGCCGTGGACAGCCGGAGGAGCTGCCATCAGGGCACGCAGCGGGTGCACGGTGCCACGAACGGGAGCGTGCCGTGCTCAGTTCAGCCTGATTTCCCTCCAGCCTCTTCTCTGCTGCTTACCAGGAACTTTTGAGAGCTGATGCAGAGGTGCAATGGGTTTGCTCCGAAACTCATTGGGTTTATCCAGGACCATTTGTTGCCCCCAGGGATGTCTGCAAGCCCACGTGACTCCTGCTTGCTCAGATGCACGCGGGTGACCCCACAAAGCACCCCGAAGCTGCTGCAATTAGTTTCCCTAATGGAAATCTGAAGATCGCAAAGAGGCCAGCTGAGGTCCTTGTTTGTCGTGGCCAAGACATCAGAGTGAAGCATCTCGCTGTGTCATCGTCCTCTGATTTCCTATCTGGTGCCTGCCAGAGCATCGCCTGCTCTGATAGAGCCAGAGATTTCAACTGGAAAATGTCAACTAGCCCTGGATGGATTAAGCCCAGGAGTTTTGGCGTCATTCCTGGCACCTTTTTATCTCGTTCCTCCATAAAGCTATGATCCCAGGAATGACCATGCTCGAGGGGAAAGAAGCAATCAAATACGTCAAGGAGTAAAGCTCCTACAACAGAGAAAAACCTAATGCCAAGGCCCTGAGTGTGGACAGGCTTCCCAAGCCCTTTCATTTAGCTAGCGCTTCTGTTTGGGGATGGTGTGCTTGGCTCTTTCTCCAATTTCCCTGCGCTTTGGGGGTCTGAGATAAAGCCTTTCAGTATTACTCATCTGTCCCAGGAGTCTGGGAAGGGCTCTGAGGAACTGGAGGCTGTGGTGATGTTTCTGCTTTCCAGCTAGAGGTGGATGCAGTGCTGCAGGCTCTCTACGTTGGGCTTTCAAGCTGGTATCAGGCATTGCTGGGCACATCTGTGTCCCAGCTCTCTCCATCTCATTCCCCCTTTTTGGAGCTGTGCAATAGCTGAGCACAAAGCCAGTCTATCCCATGGGCCTTCTTGCCCTAAGATGGCTCCAGAAGGCTGCCAAGCCCATTACTGTTCTTGATTTAATCCTGGCTTTTACGTTACAGACTGAAAATCCTCACGGCCATTAGGGCACATCGCATTAGGGATCTAGAGACACATGTTCAAGCCTTGCTCGAGGCTTGTGCTGAAATACTCCCATGACTGTCACAACCAGGGAGGTGTCCCGGCATGCTCAGGCAGTGGGAGAGGACTGCTCCATCTCCTGCTCCTCTGCCATCAGCTGGAGAAGCTGACAGTCTCCAGGGCTTTGACTGAGGAGCAAAATGATGTAGGTTGGGGTGGCTGGGAGAGTTGCTGCTGTCAGCTGTGCCTACGCTGAGCCTTGGTGCAGAGCTGGCTGGGATGCTCTCAAAGGAGCTGCTGAGCTGCCAGAAGTCACAGAGCAACACATGAAACACCAGCGAGCATCAGGTTGGGTGCTGGGCTTCAATGGGGGATGATTCAGAAGCTGCTGTGCAAGCAGTTCGGCCAGAAGCCAGAGCAGGAGTGTTGGGATGGAGCTGCAAGGGCGAGTCCGTCTCTGGCCGTGCGATGTGTCGTGCTCCACCAGACTGACCCCCGAAGCTCATCTTTCCCAGATGATTGGGATACTCAGAGAAAATGAAATGGTTCCATGCTCTCATCTTCGCCCACGTGCTGCGGTTAGATTGGGAGGTAAATTTGAGGCTTCTTAGTCTGGAGGAACATGACCCATGGGCATGGGAGCTCCAGGGCCCTCCTGGCTGAGCAGGCTGCTGCCTCCAGCACTTTTTTGATCTGCTCCTAATGCTTTCAGCTCTTTAGGGGCTCAAGCCCTTTCCCTTGGGGTAGCCCTAAAGAGGTGTAGAGGAATTCTGATTTTTCAGTCTCTGCTGCCCTATTTTCCTGCATTGGTCATCCAAATCCAAGTTGGCACTGTAGAAAATATCATGATTATATTCCCTTCCCCTGCCTTGCCCCTTCAGAGCCAGCCCTCTTGTTGAATTAGCGGATGCACCGCAGCTGATCATTAATCTTCTGTGGCTCTTGAGCACTGCTGGTAAATCTGCTGGGGTGAAGCTTGTAGAGTCATCTCTGCAAAGGGCTCTGGCCCTGCTCAGGCTTTGGGAGGGTCCCCAAGGTGTCACCCAGCTGGTGATGGCAGCGACATAGTGTCGCTGTGCTGGCTGGCAGGGAGAACAAGCGCTGGGGTCTCTCCATTTCTCTTCTCTCGTCCTGCCTGGAGCTTGCCAGTTTGCATTGCATAGGAGGAAATGGGAAAGTCATAAATCCATCTCGAGTGTTTCTCTTCTCTTTAGGGGAAAAATAATAACCCCAAACAAAACAAGCTTGCAGTCGGGAGAAAGGAATTCCTAATGACAAACTTACTTCAGCTAGGACACCAGGGGCTTCAGCAATATGAGATTAAACCTGCTGTGCTGAGACTCTATTACTCCATATATTACTGTGTGCTGCTGGACTGATGGTTCTCACAGGCGGAAATATAACCCTTTGAAATGTCAAGGCACATAATAAAGAGACCTAGCAGGGGAGGCTGGATGGCTCCGGGGATTGATAAAGCCTTTACAGTGCTGGCTCTGCTGTGAGGAGGGGTGGGTGCCTGGTGGAGCTCACACGCTTTGTTAGATGGCTCGAAGGGAGAGGTGGCATGGGAGAAATTTCTCCTGGAACAACCCTGTTTGTCCAACTTTGCTTGGGAAATAAAGGCAGGGACCTCAGAATGCAAGCTTGGATGAATAGTCGACTCCTTCTGCAGTCCTCAGCTGCAAGTGTTTGTGCCCGGGGCGGCTGTCATGCTTATACCTCTTAATTAACTCTTAATACTTCCCGCATCCTCTTTGCGCTGCAAATCTCTTGTGGACAGAGTGTTTCCCTGGGAGCCCACCTGGGTCTCCTGAGTTAGTGTAAGATCATGCTGTAAATCTCTCAAAGGGCCTTCCTAATGGCTGGTGGATACAGCCATTTCGAGATGAGGGTAGGCAGCAAGTGGGATCAGTGTCAAGGATCTCTTAGCAAATCCTTCAGGGTTAGGAAAAGCATTTACTCACTGGCTGGTGGATCTGTAATTCCTGTTTTCAGGAACGGGCACAAGCTGCTGGATGAGCCGATGCTGGTGGGTCTGCGCCTGCTGTTCCCATGAGTCCTGCTCGTCTCTGCCGTGCAGCGCAGGGCTCTCTGTTCTCCCCAAAAAATGCTGGTTGGTGGCTGTAAACTATGAACCTTCCCATCTCTCTGTGGCTGCTGTGGGCTCGTTAAGGCGAGAAGAGGGGAATAAATCTCCTGGAACTCATGAACTATTTACAGCTGTGCTGAGCAAGCAATCCACAATTATTTATTTATTCTCCCCTGTCGGGCTGTGCTTGGGAGCCCAGGGAGCGGGGCAGGCTGCCAGGGCTGCCTGTGTCCAGCCCCACACTGTCTCCTCTGCCCTGGGAGACACGGGGAGGCACCTGGGGAGTCCCCAGAGGTCCCAAAAGGCAGCACATGTGCCCTGGGGGCATCTGCATTCGATGCTAGATTGCGTTTGTGTCTTAGAGAGGAAAAAACCCAACCCTTCCTTGTGCTGAGCACATCTTCTGTCTTGCTCTGGCTGGGCATCCTTGTGCCCAAGGCCACAAAAAGGAAGAAAATCATATTGTAGAAGCAGAGAGCGTGTTGCCTGGCAAGAAGAGAGGTGCTGGAGGAGCCTGTTGCATTCGTGAAATGTATCTGCAGCTGGTTTGGGGCGTAAGGAAGGGTGCTGGTGTGAGCACACGTGAGCACACAAGTAATTCTGCTGAGGCACATGAATAAGGGCTGGAAGACAAACTATTTCAGCTTGTGTGAAAGTTTTCTCCCTTCTTTGGACTCTACTTCCCTGTCTGTAAAATGGGCACATGAGCTTTCATCTCAGGACAGTGTGTGGTGAGAGAAGGTGATAAAGGCTTGTCACGTGTCTCCTCCATAAGCTCCTAATGGCTTGTGCTGCTGCTGTGCAAGGTTTCTAGGGAATGGAGCCATTGCTTTAGTTTGAAAATCAAGGTCTGTCCTTGAGGGGCTGCAAGTTTGATGTTTGTCCCCTGCTCTGAGCCTTTTGGGTGGGAATTGCTCACTGGTGCTTCTCCATCCGCTTACTTTTATTAAATAGACTATTTTCCCTGCAGCCTCCCCAGACAATCAATAGGTATTTATGAGTGATCATTACAATAATTATGCAGCTGCCTGTGTTTTGTGAAAACTGGTCTTTAAAGCGACCAGGCAGCGAGGCAGGGTTCATCAGGTCATACCCGCAGCGCCCTTTGTTGCATAGGGATGTGTATGGGAGGCAGCACCTGTCACCCCCTTGTCCTTTGCCATGTCCCTGTGGTGCTGCCCCAGTCCTGCATCTCTCCCCTCCCTGAATTTGGGCTGAAGGAAATGATGCTGCAAGGAAGCAGAAACAGCCCCTTTGACTCCCCTGGCAGCACTGGAGCCTGCTTACCGGCACTTGTGTTGCTTCAAAGGTTTTTTTTTTTTTTTATATCGTGGGGCTTATGGGCCAAGGACACTTCTCGCCTGCAGCTTTATATCTGTCAGTTTGATCAGCAAATGGGGGAGAGGGCCATAAAACTGCAGAGGCTGAGTCCTAGTCCCTTTAATCCCGCCAGGAGGGCCGGCGTTATTTCTCCACCGGGAGCGCTAATAGGATTCTAATACGCTGGCAAATGGGATTTTTTACAACTGCCATTCTGCAGTTACTGAGACGGTGTGTCACCAGGACAGCCCTATAAATTCTCTTGGAGATGAAGGGGGCTGGTGGCTTGGGAAGGGAATGGTGCCCGCCGCCACCCACGGCAGCCCTCACGGATGATGCTTGCGTTGGGGGTCTGCCGGATCCCCCAGTGCTGCTTTTTGTGCTCTTGGGGCATCACCACGGCTCGGCTGGGCGGTATTGCCGGGCAATACGTGCTGGTGGTTGGGCTGATGGGGGTTAGGGGTGGTTTGGCTGTTGCTTGTAGGGTCGATATCCAGCCCTGTGGGCTCACCCTCCTTGCACAGGTGTGTGCCAGGACCGGCCATCTCCGTGACTGCTCTCAGCAATGAGTTGGGTGGCCTCTGTGTGGCCTTGAAGGAATTAATAAGTCCTAATAAACCTGGGGAGGCTCCGGAAGGGACCCATTTCTTCCTGCCCTCCATCCCTAGGCCCTGGATGAGTCTCCTCTGTCACCATCAGGCTCCAGTGTGGAGGTGGCATTCCGTTCCCAGCTGCTTTTCCCAGCCCGTCCCAGTGCTGGGGCCCGTGGCAGTGGGACCACTGAGTCTGTGGCACTGTGGGATGGGGGTTTCGTGGCAGTGCCAGTGCCCTGTGTGGTCGCTGCAGGGTGGTTGTGGACAGAGCACCCACCCAGGGCAGGGAAACCCCCGGGGCTCATCTTTGGGGCCCAATTCCTTCCTTTGCTTTCATGCGTTTGATGTTGATGAGGTTATAGAACTCGTTGGGAAGGAGGGTGATGCATTTATGGCCTTTCTGTAAATCCCCTGGCTAGCACAGGTGTGGCAGAGGGGGCAGTAGCCACAGGTGCAAACAAATCTGACTGACTGAGCGTTGTTCAGGCACCCACGGGACACGCAACTGCGCTTCATCCCCCCCTCAGCGGGCAGCGCCTGACTCGAGTGCCAGAGCCATAAATCTTGTATTACTGTATCCAATCTCAGCTCTGGATTGCTTTTTCTCCAGCCCTGATCACGGAAAGTCAGGAAGATGGGATTATTTTCTGGGGCAATCACAGGTTGATGGGTCCTTGCAGCTGCTTCCACGCTTTTTGACATCAGTAACTAAACAGCTCCCCACACTCTTCTCTGAGTAGCACCTATTTCCCTGGGACGTCTAGTGGGGTTTTGTTGTACTTAGCTGCAAATTGGTACAGGAGACTGGCCCGATTCTTCTTGTTTTACAGCAGTATAGGCATGTAGGCTTTATCTTATCTATTATCACCTCTGCCTGATAGCTAACAAGGTCGCATCTACCTCTCTTGCAAATCCTATTTGTCATCACATTTCTAGAGCTTCCCAAAAGTCCCAACCTGACGTCAGGCATCCTCGTGCTTGGTGCTGTACAAGCAGATTGCAAGAGGCAGACCTGCCCCACAGATAATAAAGCAGCTATTGTTATTCCCATTTTACAGACAGCTGAGCCAAGGGGAGATGCGTGGTCCAAGTTAATAAAAGCTCGCGGAATAATCCCCCATGATTTATCCAAGGTTATAAAGGAAGTCTGAGGTTTGAAAAGAGATCTCAAGAGCGCTAAACAGAAATTTGCCTATCTGTAAACAGCTCGCTCCAGGTTTTTAAATTGCTGCTTTAGGAATGCAACCAAAGTAGCAGAGTTTTTTCCCTATTTAAAAAAAAAAAAAAAAGAAAAGTTCTGCATATAAATAGGCACCAGAGATGAGGTCATGTTGTGCAATAAATAGGTGAAGGCAGGAAAACGTCACTTTTTATTGTGGCAAAATTTGTGACAAGAGAGAATATCTTCTCTTAGACTGACTGATATGTTTGGGGAAAAGTAAAGTAACAGCAGACTCACTTTTGCATGGAGTCACATCTACAAGAGGAGGTGGAGAGAGAGAGAGGAGGTGGTTGTCCCTGGTAAGGACATCACCGGTCCCTCTGCAGCAAGGACATGGGAACAACATGGGGAAGGGCTCCCGAGCTGCCACCAGTTACAGCAGAGAGTTAATGCAAAATTGGTACCATCTGCTGCACTTCAGGCTTTGCTTCCCATGCTGTTCAGTCCTGCCCGCACACATCTGTGCGAGGAGGGGTTGTGGTGAGGGCTGCTGGGGACAGCAACCCTTGCGCTTACCAGGCCGTGGTTTAGTTCAGGCTGCTCCAGATTCTCCAAATACCAAGCTTGTCTCCTCTCGGGCCAGTGGCTGCAGCTCTCCGTGCTCCTGAAACACTGGAGCTGGGCTTGAATCAATGCAATATCTTGCAGTCTTTGATGGGGATGGGGGAGAAGTCCTCTTCTGGACCAAGGGGCTCTTCAAAGCCATTTCCTGGGCTGCATCTCCCTCTGCTCACTTCTTCCCAGAAAAAACAGTGGAGATATGTCCCTTGGACAAATTAATCCCATCGTGTCACCATTTTTCATTTTTTCACTCTTTAGAGTGAGACTTTCTAGGAAATCATCCGGTATTGTGGCTTTCAGCTTCCTGATTCTCATCAACTAAACACCACCCTTTCCCAAGGCGTGCTGAATTAAAGGAAAAAAAAAAAAAAAAAAAAAAATCACCTGAGCAATGCCGGCAGCTCGGTTTAAACAACCCGGCACCTGCTGCGTTAATAGCGCAGAGGAGAAGCGATGCTGGAGGCTTCAAACTCCGCCGAGCTGTCACTTCGGTGCCTCTGACCGGGTGTTCGTGCTGACTCCCCAGATGGCTCAGGCTGGCCGGGGCTTTGCGGAGCAGCAGTGCCCCCCACACACCCCTCGCTGCTTTCCGGACCGCACTGACGTGATGGGTGCGAGGCGTTGGGGTGCTCACGTGGAATTTTGGGCTCTTGGGATAATTCTGTGTGAGCCTGTTGCAAACCTTAAGCGGGGTGTGCCTGTGTTTTGGTAGGTCCTACTCTTTCTGTCTGCTTTCAGGAGGTATATCCCACTCGGTGCCTTGGGGCCACGTGATGGGCACAAGTCACTCTGTCTCCACGTGCTCTGTTTTCTCTCTCAGTAAAGCAGAAATGCCAATATGAGGGTATTCACCTCTTTTCCACACCCAGCATTCTTTCCGAGCAGCTGTCTGCTCGTGTCTTTGAACAGCGCCCAGTGTAGCGAGGTCCTGCCTGGGGAGAGAGCTGCTGCTTCTGCTGTCGTAGAAATTAAATATTAATATCGGTATCATAGAAGCTATTCTGTTCACTAAATTCATTTTTTCTTCTCTTGTACGTGACCAAGTGGAAGGTCTCCTTATGACAGATGTGGAGAGGGGAGTTTTCTCTCTCATGGTCAAGATGAGATGGTGACTCCCTGCGGGGGGTCCTCGTGTTCAGTAATGTGGAAGATTTCCACATTTCCCTCTCCAACCCCAGATTATCTCCACCCCCCTGCCCAAATCCGCCAGCGTGATGCATTTCCAGGTGTTCTGCATTTGCAAGGCTCCAGCAACGCGCTTGCAGCCCTGTTTTCCCCCCCCGAGGACTGCAGCTACAAGGGGCAGGCAGGGAGCAGGGTGATGGAGCCAGACTGCCACAGGCTCTCCCGGGGGCTTAATTTTATTTCTCTCATCCCCTTTTTCCCCCTCAAGCTTCGGGGTGGAAGCACCATTTCCCCTTGCAGGGCCACCAGCATCACAGCGATGCTGTGCGGCGCACGGACCGATGCCTGTAGCATCGCCAGTCCTTGAGGGAACCAAGTGAACAAGAAACAGGGAAGGGGAAAAAAGTCCTGTAGGGGATTTTCCACCTCCTGAAGCATCTGGCACTGGGAGTTGCTGGCAATCCCAAACCGATGGGATTTCAACAGAGACATCCGTTTCTGCAGCTAGGAAACAAATAATAACAAACAGCTCGGTGATGGGGGCAAGCAAGTCAGAAGAAACATGAATATTTTTTTCGTTCTTGTCCGTGCTGAAATAGGATGCTGCTTTCCCATCCGGAAGGAAAATTAGGTTGTAGTGATAATCTTTGGATTTTATTTGTAGAAGCGTTAATATGGGAGGAAGGAGAAGCGGTGAGGAGAGGGACAACAGCCTAGTCTCTCTTTCAACCGTAATGTGATTTTTCATTAAATATTTTTATATTCATTTTTTAAAATTAATTTTTAATAATTCTTTTATACATGCTGGATAGTTGAGCTTGGAATTTGAAGTTCTGTGCCTTGTACTGAGGATACGGTGGCTATGAAAGTCGTGCATGGCCAAGCCTTGTTAGGAGCTGAAAACTGTCTTCTTGACAGGAAATGGAGAATAAGACGAATAGATCAATTTTCATTACAGCCAAAGCTTAACGGTAGAGGGCCTCAAATTTCCTCTGGGGTCTAATGTTGTTTAACTTATTTCTTAATGGTCTGAAACACAGGGTGACCAGGGCTGTGGCCTTTGACTACAAGAGAAATATGAAGTTGCCCTAATAATGGAGCGTTGGGAGTTATGAAAAGGAACTGGATAAATTAGCTTGTGGTCTTGTGTGTGGCAATGGCCGTGTCCTTCTGGAGAAGTAAATACCGTTATTAAGTAAGGGGAAAGGAAAAAATAGGGCAGATTTGCTGTGTATAGAGGAGAATTTATTCTAGGGAGGGAAATACCGGGATGGATGATGCTCCATGTGTTGATGCTGGAGCGGTGGGATTTCAGAGTGAGCTGCGTATCGCCGGGGGTTGCAGAGGGGCAGCTCTGAAATGTGCTGCTGGCAAAAACCAGGCAAGTTTCTGGTCTCAGCAGAGACGTGAGGAAATGAAAAGGCTGAGGAGATGGGTTCTGCGTGCGATTTTTATGGTGAGGAGAAGCTTTTGGTTAGGCACTGGCAGGAAATAGCGAATATCTGCTCACAAATGGTGCTGATGTCCTTAGTCACGCTGGGTGGAAGTGACCCGATGCAAAATAGAGTTATAGATTTCTTGTGCTGCTGGACATATGGCTAGACTGGTATTTAAACGCTGCTTTTGCAGCCTGTGGGCTGCAACTATAAATGGAAGGAAAAGCTGATACAAAGATGTTTCTCGAGACTCCCCAGCACTTTCAAGAAAATAAAAATTAGAGACAGAAAAAAAAAAAAAAAGAGTACTTTTGCAATGCAACAGTATAAAAAGAACCCCAAACTGAATTTAAGTACTTAATAAGGATAATTTTTTTCATTTAATGTTGGCTTTTTTTCTCCTCACAACCCGGCTTCACCCTGCCCTAGGCTTGTTCAAATCTGGTGCTGCTGTGGCTCGGGTCCCATCTACTATCCCCAGGGCAGCCCTTGGTGTGACACACACACCTGTGTTCCAGACTGTGTTGCTGGCTTTAAATTCTCCTTGTCTCACGTGTTCACTCCGTAGAAAGAAGCTGTACTTGGGGAACGTGATTTATCTTCCTTGCCGCAAACGTTTGGGCCGGTGTCCTCCTTGATTTGGGTGATTTGTGACATTTCACCTGTCCTTTAAGCTTCTGAAGTTGTTGCGCTTGAGCAGAGCAAGCTTCAATGAACGTAGAAGAAAAAAAAAATCAAAATTAAAACTGATACGTTCGTGTTTTTCTTTCCCCGTCTGCAGCTTGTTGAATATTCTCCTTCCTCGTCGGGAAGCGGGAATAAAGTTCACGGTGTCAGTGGCATAATCGAGCAAATGGCCTTTGCGCTTATCAAGTGCCTCTGTTCTGCTTGGGCATTTAATCACCCGCAAAAGCCATTTATTGCCTCGTATACTCCTCTTCTATGAACATTAGCCCTTAAATACCTGGCATAATTAAAGGTGAAGCTGCGGCGCTGCGCTCCGTCTCCTGCCCGGGGAAGGGTAACAGATGAGGTGGGAGTTCTGGCGGAGTTCAAGGTGAGAGCTGTAAAGCCCATTTTCTGCATGTGTCAGGGACATTATTTTAGGAATGTGTAATTCTGCTGGTGAAAATTGAGGCTGGCTCAAATAATAATTCACGCTTAATGAACTTAGAGTTATAGCCCTGGCTCTGCGGTTCCCTCTGTGCCTGGCGCGGTCCATTGGCCTTGTCAGATGTTTAAAGGATGGTGAAGAAATGACAAAAAGGATTTGATGGAATTAGGCGGAATTCCCCCCAAAACCTATTTCTTTGTGTTTAGATCCCTGTCTGGGAAGAAAGAGAGAAATTCACCACAGCTTTGGCTGTAATCCAGTCGGCTCCTTGATCAGAACTTTTCAGGGCTTTAACCTTGTGCATTTTTCCTGCAGCTCAGCTCTTCAAGAGGCTTGTGCCCTTTCTTTATGTAAGGGAAAATAAAAATAAAGTATTGATGAAGGGTTAATACCCGGTGTTGTGTGCAGGTAGGAAATTTAAGTACCTGCCTGTCACGTTCCTTGACACATCCTTGGCTACCCAACAATCAGATGTTCAAAGACTTGATCATTAATGCAGTTATCCTTGTAACACCCCTTTGATAGTAAATTAATGGGCTGTGGTATGTAGAACATCAGACTATTGCTACCGCTGGGTTTATACACTATCAAGCTGTATCACAGGGAAATATTCACCCTCTGATGAGCTTGGGGAATGGAATGGAGGCAATCGACCCAAAGCTAAGAATCAAATTATTGCAAGGAAGGAGAAAAATGTGAGGCTACCCCGTATTCAAACTCTCTGTCCCAGTCGCTGGTTAACTACTGACTAGGTGACCGTCTTGCTTTCATGTAAAAGGGGTTGAGGCATCACCGGCTGATGGTAGAGTTGTCTTAAGATGGGTGAAACCTTGGTGCTAAGGTGGCTGCAGTTCTCCTCAGCAAGGTGCTGAAGCAGCTGGTGTGGTATTTCACCTCAAGTAAAGAAAACGGTGATTTTTTTTTTTTGTGTGGGTACATTTGGAGCTGAACCGCTGGCTCTTTGCTCAGCGCTTGTTGCTGCCCCCGAAAGCCCTTCTGTGGAGTTAGTGACCTGCTGAGGAGAAACGGCCGTGGTGTTGGGCTGCCGGTGCTTCTCGGGAAAGCAGGTAGACCCGCCGCAGATTGCACGTCAGGCTTGGCTGGCAACGCGGGCGAGCGTGGCCGGAGTGCAGCTGGCAGCGGGCGCTGCCGCCGCGGCCTCCCGCGAGGCTCTTCCCAAGGTTGCTGCGGACCTTGGGTGAAGGAGGGTTCACCTAGGGGCCAGCGGGGATCGAGACCGCCTCAAGTCTCAGTCCTGTTATCCCTCCCTCTGCTTCCCGAGCACACCTCTAGTGCAGGATTGCTGAGCCCCACGTCTCTTCCTAGAAAGACGAGGATTTTTCTGGCTGTTGAGAACACCAGGCATCTGTATAAACAATTGTATTAAGCTGCTGTTGTAGTAATTGTGTTTGTACAGTGAAGCAAAAAGGCTCAGTTTACCCCTCTGCTGTCTGGAAATGATTCCTCCAGGTTATGTGCGAAGCATTTCTTCAGTGTACTGATTTCATTCAGGGAAAAAAAAACCAAACCAAACAAACCCGATACTATTACAATGACATATTCTTCCCCAATGGTAACTTTATCCCTGCTTCTGGCTCAGTGCAGAATCATAATTCATTTTGTCACAAGGATAGCAAATAAATAATAAGAATAAATTGAGCAGATTATCTCATCTTTAAGCCATGCCCAGCATTCATCAAATCCATGCCAAGAAGCAAGACTTATCTGCAGTCAAATTGATCCTACAAGAACACCTACCTTAAGCTCCATTAGTGTACCTCGGAGCCGCTCACCCATCTCCCCGGTCCTCGCTCGCTTAAAATGACGAGTCATTAAAGTGACACACATTCCCAAAGTGTCTTTCTTATAAAAGGTCTGGTAAAAACGTTATGTGTTGCTATTTCTCGCCATTGATTTTTACTGAAAGGACCGAAATATACAAAGGCTCAATTCGACTTGGTAGAAGTTTGCTACTCACGCTGCAGATGCAAAAACATCAATTTTTTTTCTCACTTCAGTGAAGTTTTAATAACAGATGCTGCAGGGAGTTTCCACAGGACTAGTGTCTCATTACTCTTAGAGGAAGTGCTACTGTACATTTACTGGTGTAACACAAAGTGTTATAAATAATTAACGTGGAACTACACCGAATAAACCTACTGCAGGCCTACTAATTGGTAAACAGACATGTATTTCACTCAGAGTATGCGAGAAGTATTACCACTTTCAGTAGGATGATTCATTTGTATGAATTTAAGCTTATGAATAATGGTTTAAAGGGCTGAGGCTCGCTTTTATTTATTTCGCAGCGCTCAGAAAATGGTAGGTGCGTCATATGAATAAAGGTGAGTTTTGTTGCCCCAGAAAATAAAGCCTCATCTAAACTAAAACTGGAACTGAAGGAACTAACTTTGTTAGCGCGTAACAATTATTTCACTGGAAGCCTGTGTGTTCAATTCAAATTATGTTCACCGAACCTACTCTAAGCCCCCTCCCAAGTTATCGCAAAATAGCACACACCGAATGCAAAATAAGGTTGTTAATTTGCAGTCGTGCTCTCAAGGTGTGCGTAACGGAGGTCTTGCTGACAGCACAAGGCTTGTCTCCCCGTACGTTTTAATATGAATTTAACCTGATCTATTTAAGCTGGAAAACATGCAAGGGTGAATGGCTCCACTTTGGCTCAACTTGACTGGGAACATATTTAAGATTAAGCTGGAACAAGCCCTTTTTAAACTGAAATAGGTTCGTGCTTACAAGAGTGTTGCCCCCGTTTAGGTGTGTTGGTTTAATAACTGGCTTTTGTTAAAAGGCGCAGGCTCTTGCTTAGCTACACACCCTCTATTATTCCCTCCGGGTGGATGCCAGGAGCAATTTTCTGCCGCAGGTTTGAGTTACCCTCATGCAAAGGGAGTGTAAACTGGACTTGAAACCATTACCAGGTCAGGTGAGAAACGTGCTGGCATTGGGTTTCCTGCAGCAGAAGGGACAAGCTGAGGTGAAAGCTAACGTGCCAAAGTGGGAAACGTTAGAAAGATGGACTTGCAAAATACTCAGGTTTGCAGCAGGTATGGCAAAAAGTGACACTGTGACTCAAAAAGGCAAGCTGCCAGCATGGTGGCACACAACATTTCAAGACTATATATAAATATCTGACCTATTTCTTATGGATAGCACAATAAGGACTCGATCAAAACGCCATTGAATTCTGCAGGAGTCTTTCCATTGACTTCAATGGCTTTTGGATTGGCCCCTATAAACGGCTCTTGAGGAGAAGATAGTGGTGCATTTGCCTGACTATTTTTATAATGTGTTTGATCACTCACTCGGTGATTTTTCAAACTTCAGCCGTTCGCAATGGGGAGCTAGTGCAAATTACAATGTTCGATGTCCAAAGAAATGTCTCTTGAAATTGAACTGAGACTCATAAAACAGATAAATGTGTTGGCATCCCATGGCCGCCAAAATGAAAGGAGAGCATTAACACTCATTAAAAGGGACAAGTCAGTGCCATGCTTCCAGTGACCCTGTCACAGAAACACGAGGGGTTTGTAATTCTATTTTTCAGTTCTCCCAGCTGTTGGACTAGCGTGGGGCTTGTAGGATCAGTGGGCCAGCTCATTCCCTGTCCTCTTTCTGAAAAAAATGGGAGTCTGGGAAAGGTCCAAGAAGCTTTTCAGAGTGTGTCTGGAGAGTAATATCCCCCTTGGAGATGTTTTTTCTTGACCCTGAAGCACAAAGGTTTGTTTTATTCCACCACGGAACCATGCAAGTTCTCATTGCTCGTATAAGTCTTCCATCCTTTTGGATCCCTTTTAAGCTCTTCTTTTTAATGATACCTGGTGACAGGGAGGTTAATTATGCCTTATGGAAAGAGAGGTCTCATCTCATACCTTTGCATGGTGTTGCCTGTTGAATTTTGTGGAGGGGCTCCTCTGTTTCTGCTCTTTGAGGGTAAGAAGTACTAGGCAGCAGGTTTGTGGTGGAAGGCTTTTCCATCTCCAATTACAGTGAAATCAAAATATCTGGTAGGGTTGTTTTCACTGGAGCTTTTGCTGAGCATCACCAATGGGTATCATTTTCATAAGCTGGAGTGTTATTTCCCAGCCCTGGTGGTTTTTTTGGTCTTATTTTATATAATAATAATAAAAAAAAATGGAATCAAAATGAAAGCTTTCAGTGAGGTTAAAAGATTGTTCCTGGGAATATTCTGTGATGTGAAGGAAATTCACGGTTTCAGAGTTTTGCCCCAGGTTTTGCCCTAGATTTCAAAGTCTCAGAATGTCTTATAAAAGAGAATTTACATGTTTTGACTTTTTTTTCCAGGGAATAAAGATGTCTGGTTTTACTCCTATTGTATCATGCTCATCTAGACAGTAATATTCAATCTTTGTCAAACCTAGAAATTTTCAACTGAAGGCACAGAGCATTTGAGAAATATTATGTGCATAGATTGCTTTATGCGATAATAATGGAGTTGTTTTTTCAAAAGCCTTTTGTGGATGTCTTAGAAGCAGTCAGTGGATTAGGTATAGAAAACCGGCTTGAGGTTTACTCATCGTGTCTCAGCTAAATTGCTGGGTTTTGCAAGGACGCCTGCTTGGTCTGCAGGTTTTCGGATGGGTACAGCGTTGGCTGGAGGTCCCAGCAGTTGGTCCAAGCTGTTGTTATTGAAGAAGAGATGATAAGTTTTTGTTGGAATGAAGGGATCTGAGGCTCCTCCACAACCTGTGGCTGGAGGTCACCTTCTCAATGTCACCACCTGTCCCAGGGCTTGTCATTTAATTCTTCTCTTCCCTCTCTGATCCTGCCAAGGATAATCCCCCTTCAATATGCAGAAGGGGCAAGTCTGGGCCAGCCGTCTCCCCCATGCCTGCTGTGGTGGAGATGACTGAGGAATTTATTTAATTTCTCCTCCATGTCCTTACACTCTAATTGGTCCCCAGCAGACCAGCTTTGTTGGAAAGCTTCCTGCTGTCGATGGGATTTGGCTGAGGAGCTGGTTTGTGGAGGTTGTGGGTGGGATGATAAAATCTCAGGTTGCTCTCTCTGGTCTGACTTTACTCTCCACCCTATGGGAAGACCTGAATGTGGGAGCAGTGCTTGTTCTGACCCCCTTTTCCTTCCTAATATGTGATTTTTTTTTCCTGGGTCACAGTGTCCTTCTCTTCTATTTACTGAGCTCTAAAGCCTTGATTTTCTCAGCAAATCCAGCCTTTGTGTTGCTTAAGACAAAACCAGGGAAAACTTCTCCACCAGACCTATGTGACTTTCTATTTGTCTTCTAAAAATCACACTGCTGGACCCAAAAAGCAGTGCCTGACCCACTGAGCAGGTCAGACCTCCCCCCATTTTTAGGCTGCTTTAGGCCCAAGCATTCAAACGATGTTTCTAGATCTTGGAAGAGGCCAGGATTATTTTGGCCATGGGAGAATCTCAGTGATTTATGGTTGCCCAGACGCTCTTTGGAGAGAGTTTCTCCTTTCCAGGATTCAGTATTACTGTGTCTTGCCACTCAGTGGTGGAATGGGCTGTTAGAATTGACTGACCAAAGATGTGAGTTTAAAAAAAAAAAAAAAAAAGTAATTAAGAATGATATACTTAGCTCAGTTTGGTGGATGGACAGCAATTTGTCAAAGATCTGTTCCATACAGCTGAACGGGGAATTAAACTGTTTTTATACCCTTTTCAAAGTAGATGAGAGAATTATGTCCTATGCTTAACTTTTAAGTCCCTGTGACCTGCTTAAGTGCAGGTTCTCATATTTCTGTGTGATGGACTTCTCTGTCAGTGCTGTCCTGGAGGGCCATAAAGTGCTGCTGAGTTTGGTCCTTGTGTATCCTCAGGAAAGGTCCCGTCTGTCCCCCGGTCCCTCCTGCACCAGGGGCTCAGGCTCTGGTCTGATGCGGATTCTCCTCCATTAGCCACAGCAGGACTTTCTCACGATTGAAATGCGCTATTTTTTGCCTAAAGGAGAACTGAAAATTAAGCGAACTGATCTGTTTAAACCTTTATAAATACGTGTTTAATATCTGCTTAATGTGAGATGGAATTTATGAGCCGTTAAGTGATGCTAGATCGTTTTTATAAGAATAGAGAAGTCTAGTGGGAAAATTTCCTCCTGGGACATAATCTCATATTATTATTTTTTTAAGAGAGAGAGATTTAATATGTTATAGCTGACGTTTTCAGTGATATTAGAATATAAATCTTTATAAATAAATCTTTAAGGGTTTAAATTAATGAAATCCTTATGCCAGTGGTGAGGATTAAGCCTGTTCTGCGGATGAGTAAACTGAGGCATGGATACAGAGATGAGCAGACCCAGAAATGGGACCCATGAGTCCTGCTCTTCGTTTATGGTAGCCCAGCTGCATCATGGCTTTCCCCCCTATGCTGTGCTTTGCATCTCCTTGGGTTTTGGGGATTTTTTTTTTTGTGTTTATGATTTGTTTGGGGTTTCTTTTGTGAGTTGTTTGGTTTTTTTTTTTCTTTAGTGTGGTTTTGTAAGCATTAGTAGCAGAGTACGTGCTGCATCTCCTTGGCAGCCCCCAGGTCCCCGCCCTCTGCCCCTGCTTTTTTGCCATCATTTAAAAAATCTTTTTCCCTTTTTTCCTTTTTAATTTTCTTCTTTTTATTTTTTTCCTTTTTGCTTCCCCCCTTTGCCCCTTTTCCTTGCCCCTTTGCCCCTTTTCCTTGCCCCCTTCCCCCTTTGCCCCTTTTCCTTGCCCCCTTTTCCTCTTTTTTCCTCCTGTTTTCTTGTTTCCTTTTCTCCTTTTTTCTTTTTTTCCTTTTTCCCTTTTTTTATCCTCTCTCCCCCCGCCCCCCCCCCTTTTTTTTTTTTTTTTTTTTTTTTTTTTTTGTGCACATCTAAAAGAAAGAAGCGGATAATCTGTCCGCTCCATATGCTGGGGGGAGATTCACGATTCGGATGCTCTCGTGGCCTTTCTGTGCTGACGGTGCTGCAGTACCCGGTCGGAGGAGCACTGGTGCTCCCTCCCTGAGCAGTGACTTGCCGCATCGCAGGGCTTGGGGGGGGGGACAAGAAGTGGTGGGGAGCACGGGCCAGCCCGGGGAACGGCTCAGACACGTTGTATGTGACGTAGCAATTTTAGTCTTGGTGACTTTGGGGGTGGCACTGCTGCTTTGAGGAATAAAGAGCTTTCTGCTTCCTGCAGCTGGTGCTGAAATGAGATTTTTTTTTTTTTCCTCCATGCGAAAAACATCAATGAAATCCCTGTGTTGCTGTTGCAGTTTGCTTCTAACATTCTGAGTATTTCTGAAAGATCCCCAAACATTTTTGATATGAAACTTTAATATTTTCTCTTCTTTCCTAAACCTGCATTTTGAGGAGAATACAGATTGATGGGTGGGGGATGGATGGACAGACGAGGCAGATGCCACAGTTTTCATCTCATCAGGTAACTCCTTCCCATCCAAAGACGTAACTCGATGCTGAGTTATTTTTCCAGCTCCAGCCCCGTTTCTCCCATTCCCAGGAATGCTTCGGAGGTCAGTAGCTGGGTGATGCCGGGAGGTAAATCCCGGAGCGCTCCCTGTGCAGATGCAGGTCCAAGGCAGAGGCTCCCAGGCAGTGCTGGCAAAGCCTGTGCTGAGCCAGCAGTGTCCCTATCCCCATTACCAGCTGTATTTATCATTCAGACCCAGTTCTAGGTTCATATTTGGTCCCTGGCCTGCAGCAGACACGGGGCATAGAGACTTGCATCCCAGCTTCCTCCTGCCTGCAGCTAATTAGGTTCAACAGAGCCTCATTAGGATCTGCTCCAGACCAGGGCTTTGACCCTTTCCCTGGGAGTCTCGGATGGATTGTGGCCCACAGGGATTGAGTTTTGCAGTTGTGAGGTCTCTTGGCCTCCCGCTCCCGTTTTGAGGGTGCAGGGGGATCACAGCATCCCCGCAGGATGCTCATGCCAGCACCTGTCCCGGGTGGAGCTGAGAATTGCTAATAATCCATCAGAGCAGGGCTATCTCGGACTATCGGCAACCGATTGCTGGGTTTCTTATGAATAATTAAAAAAAAAAAAAAAAGAGGAGAGAGGCAGAGAGAGCTGAAGAAATAATCTTTTTACATTTTAATCTGAGCAGTTTTCAAGCAGTTTGATAAGGCGGGTTGTAGAAATGTCAGCTTCCCCTTATCTCTAATTGACTTAAAGTAGAAGCAGGCTTTAATCCTTGCATGCAGAGGAGCTTCTGATGGGGAGATGAGGGCAATTGATTTCTGCCTTTTTAATTAACAGTCTGTCTGCTTTTAAAAACAATAGGGAGGAGGGAAGGGAAGGGGAAAGGCACGTGGTGACATTTGGAGCTGGCGGCGTGGGCTGGGTGATGGGCAGGCGCTCGGTGGGCTGTTGGGGAAGCTCAAGGTGCTGCCCAGTTTGAAGAGAGTTAGGTCAGACTGGTCCCAGTTTAACAAGGGAATTGTTTTGGAGACTGGGGCTCCGGGGATTGCTGCAGGACTGTCGCATTAAGCAGACCGTGAGGATTAGGGTTATCAGCCTGGCTGTGCTGGGCTTGGGCGTGCTGGCTGGGCTCGGGCTGTGGGAAATGATGGAGGGTGGCAGGCTGTGGTCCCCACCATCCTCTGCCTCCTCCGTACAAAGAAACTCCCTGTGCACAAACCCCGGGTCCTGGAGCTGCTGCGATGAGCAGGACACTGTTTTCAGTGGGGATGGGGCAAAATAGACCGCGTGGATGCCATTATTTTGCAAGGCTTGCCTCTTGCCTCTTGACCCCACTGTAGCTCTGCTCATTCCAGACAAGTGCATGCACCCGCGTGTGGGACACACGCTTTATTGTGGTGTAGGGATATGTGGGAAGTGTTTTCTGCTTGGGCAGCTGAGGAAATAGAAGTTTGCCTGATGTCCTCTCCCATGCTGGATTCCTGGCATCACGCCAGTGAGCGCCGCAGAGTCACCAACCTCCGGCAAACCCCAAATTTTGCTTGACCCCGCCGGGCAGGACATCAGCAGTGCCAGAGGGTGGGAGTTTTCTGCTGATGTGGCTCTTGCAGCCTATTTCTGGGTGGGCAAGCGGCACAGATGTGCCGATGATAATGGCTTTCGCAGTGGGGGGAGCTCGCTGCTGTGACTGTTATGGCTCCATTTGCTGTCCTGCTGCAATACGCTTACACTTGTCCGCTTAAGTGTCAGCCACGCAGCAGAGAGGGTTGTTTATGCAGCACTTAGTAACATCTACGGGGTAATGGGCTGTGCAGAAGACCCTGGGATAATTGGTAAAATGTCTGGAAGTGGATTAGCTGTGTGTCTGGGCAGCAGATATTTGGAAATATATACATACGTTCAATCTTTAAATACATATTAGGCTAAACTCCTGTTTCTCCCAGGGATTGAAGAGGTGGGCTTAATGATGTGTGAATGAAGTGGGTTAAAATCTCGTATCGCTGAGCAGTGCTGAGCACGTGGCTGGGTACCAGGAGGGGCTGCATGCCAATAGGATGATGGGGTGTGAGGATAAACGGACACCTCACCTCCTCTGCCATGCCACTGTGGCTGAAGAGCTGCTGAGACAAGGGGGGTTTTGGTCATTGTGGCTGAAAGAGAGCGGGGAGATGTGGGAGGCAGGCGTCGGAGCATCCTGGCAACAGGCAGCTTGCCTGCAGCTTGTTTGCACTTTGCTCAGGCTCTCGGTGGAGGAGGTCAGGCCGTTATCTGTCTGCAATGCTCCAGCTCCCCTGGGCTTCATCCTGCTCTCTTGCATTCCTCAGCCTTCTTTTTATTATTTTCTTCTGAGCAACCTGCTCTCTACCAGCAGGAGGCAGAGAAATAAGTAAACTTGCCTGCCCGGGGATGTGAGTTGCTCTGTACCGTCCGGAGCAGGAGGTGACCACTTCCAAATGTGGGTTTTTGGGCCATCCCGAGCATCTCAGCTCTGCACAGAGACCCTAGGGCTGCACAGCCCTGCATGCTCCGGCCCACCAAACCCTCCCACTGCTCATTATATTCCAGGCACTTTCAATGAATTGTTTAACGAGCTTCCTGCGAGGCTGAGCAGATGAGAGAAGCGCGGAGTTTGGAGAGGAGATGAAGAAATGTGGGGAATGCTTTTGATTTGTCAAGAGCCGCCATGAGCGGGAGGGGAATCGGACAGAGCTGGAGCATCCCTCTTGTTAGTTTGGTGTGGAAACAAGGCTTAAAAATGTTTTTTTTAGCCCAGGATGCAGCATTGCAGGACCTGCATTGTAGCACTGTGGAAAGGCGATGCAAATCCCAAAGGGTCTGGTGTCTAGCAGTATGTTTTCCATGTGCTTTATAGGTATCAATTTTTCCACTTTTAAATCTCCCTAATAATTCATAATTTCTTAATACCGTGTGCTGTCTCTCTCTTTCTGACAAATCAATTTGCTACGGGTTATATCTGCTGCTGAACCGTGATGGGGAGGAGAAGGAAGAACAGTGTTTTCTCTCCGCTTTTCGCCTTCCCTTTCTTATCCTAAGGGTTATCAAGTCCGCCACCAAAATGCCACAACCTACCGTGACGGGTATTTAAAGGAAAAAAAACCCAACCCCAACAACAATGTAATTCAGTAGCAGAAACTCTAAAACACATCTGAAATGATGAAGCGAGGTGCAAGTCCTTCTTCCCCATGTACAGATGTAATAGAAAAGCATTATCCTTGTGCGAGCCGCTAATATGTCCTGATGGAAGGAGCCCGCAATTCAATTTATATCATGCAGTTCCAAATAAATATGAAAAAGCTGCCAAATCTGTTCAGATAAATCTTCGCCGGCTCCAGCATCCTCGTCATCTGCAAGGAAAAATGAATGAGGGGACAAGCATAAGGGCAAAGGTGTAGACACCCAGGGTACAACAGCCTGATGGGTTGGAGGCTTCACTCCAAATTTCAGAAGAGACTTGGCAGACCACAAGGATTCATTAAAAGTTAGTGGAGCTGAGACTTGGAATTGTATGGAAAAATGGGAATTCGACCTCTCAAATCATCTAGGTCCTCTGGGAAGCGTTGTCCTTGTGGTGCTGTAGATCGGCACATGGTTCCCATGCCCAAAGCTCAGCACGGGTGTAAATTGATACAGCTCTGGTAGCTTCATCGATTTCACGTCAGGATCTGGCCGGAGGGGCTTTTTCTTCAGCCAGCCTGAGATTTTTGCAGCTTTGTGGTTCAGTATAATTAACATCTGGGAGGAATTAAAGGGGTCTTGGGGGAGAAAAGCAAGATCTGAAGTTTAAATAACAATTTAGTTTCAGCACAATTAAAAATAAGCTGCTTTGTGATTGCTGGGGCGGCTGCTTACATGGAGAGGAGGGGAAGATGGTTTGGAGTGCATCTACCCTCTGTAAACGGGAGCTCTGGGAAGAAGAGATAAAGGTGGTGGTGAGCAAAGAAAGGGCAGGAGGCTGGATAAGGACCAAACGTGATCCTTGAGCTCCAGAGAATCAATCTGGATTGCATAAATAAGAAAAGCCTCACGTAGTGCTGGAGCTCAGCAATGGAAGCGCTCGCCACTTTGGGTCTTCTCTAGAGCATCCTTGTCATTCTTTGTATGCAAATGTGGACAGAGCCGAGCTCCAGCTCCACTTAACAAAAAAAAACCCCAAACCCACTCTAGAAACTCAAATATTGTGCAGGTTGGGTGCCAAGACCCTCCTGAAACTGATTGGTATCAATGGCCATCTGTGAATCCCATGCGATTTCTTTAATTGCTTTATCTTCACTTCTCTGATTGCATCTCACAATCCAGAACTTGAAGGCAGGGAAAACTGAAGCAAACAGAAATTATTTTGTGCAAATGCTCCAGTTTCCCAGCAGCGAAGCGCTTGGAGAAAACTTCAAACTGTTTTGGGTCTGATATAAAATACAGCCAAATTTTTACAGACTTGCAGCAAATTAAAGTTTTTATCCAGCCTTTGGATGGGGTGAGGCTTTGCTGTTATATATGTGCTAAGATACAGCCCTGAAAGAGATTTTTTTGGGGGGATTTTGGTCATCTTCACCCTGGAAGGAAGGAATGACAAGAGTTCTTGGGGAAATTACCAAGTGAGAAATGCATAAGTGATCAAAGGAAATAGCATTTTAAGCAGGGTTTAGCTGGCCTGTGGAAGTCACTGGTGGAAGATATCACTGGTAACAGTTGAATGGGAGAGTTGGATGAAGCTTCAAACCTACAAACTCATGACAGGGTGGGACTGGAGAGGGGAGGCTGCTTGGCTGCACCTCCCCTAGTGCACCCACCAGCCATCTCTTGTCCCCGCGTCCCCCTCCAGTGATGGACCAGCCAAAACTTGAAACCACATGGAATTCATCAAAGCACAGCGAAGGAATAAACCTGCTCATTTCCTTACGAAGGCGCGTTGTACTTTGTGGGTGAGAGACTGCGGAGTCCCTGTTTTTGCTGGCTTTACGGATTTCCATATTTATTACTTGTTTTGTGCCGCAGGGGGGAAGAATGTTTTGCAGTTGGAAATTTCAGTGGAGGATGAGAGGGGTTGGAGATGCTTGTGCTGCTCCTGCGTCTTTAGGGTGGTGGCAGCGTTTGTTGCTCATTAATTAAATAGAATCTGTTAAGGTGTGTGTGTGTGTTGGGTGTGGGTTTTTTTGTGATTATATGTTCTCTTTTGAGATATTTTATGTGATGGCTTTATTTAGGTCCTTGCTCGGCTATAAAACCCTGAAGCACAAATGCAGCCTCTGCATTGTTTTGGGGGATGTGCACGTGGGAATAGAGAGTGGTTTTGAAATTTTCAGATTCCGTTCATTTTGAAGGATGGGAGGTAAGCAGACATCAGTAGAAGGGGAGAAGCAAAAGTGACCCGCGACTGACTTAACAAATTCTGAAGCGTTCTCATAAATACAACTAAATGCTTTTAAGCCTGTGAGTTCTGTGCAGAAGGTCCGTGGCCACTCGCTGCTGCTGCTTTGGTTCTGGTGTTGATGGGGGCCTTCGCATGAAACAAACACGATGGATTTATGAGAAGCTCAAAAACTTCAGTTTTAAAGACCAGAAGGCAAGTGGAGAATGAGGCAGGAGCGATCTCCAGGCCAGAGCCTCTCCAAATGTCTGTGAAAACTGGAAATCTGTTTGGTTTTTGTTTGATTTGGGTTGTTGGTTTTTTTTCAAGTGGCAGTGTGGGTCATGGCAGCTCTAGGGAAGCTTCACAGCCCCTTCAAGCCTCTCCTCAGAAATTATCAGAGAGGACCGGCACAGGTCAGAAATGACAAATATTTTTTTTATTTTGAAAGACATCGAGACTTGCTTTAATTTTCTCACTATCTTCCCTCTCCTCTTTTTTTCCCTGCAAGAATACGCAAGTGAAGAATGGAGAGTAAACTCACTCCCTGGAACTGCTTTTGGTGGAAATTACAAAGGAATTTTTAAATCCCTTTCTTTTCTAATTTTTTTTTTTTTTTTTTTAATGAGAATTTGATCCAAATAGTCTCCACAGAAGTCGTAATTTTGCACAGAAATCCAGTTTGCGTTTCCAAAATATACCCAGAAGAAACATCGCTGACTTCTACCAGTTATTGCCAACTTCTGTTTCTTGTGGGAATGAGTATCTCATTTGTCTTTTAATTTCTCAGAGCTCGCTTAGTGGTTAGACTTATTTCAGTGATCATTTCCACAGCAGTTTGTATCCATTTCTACATGATGTAGCTGGTGCTCTGCCTTGCAAGCAGTTTGGATAGTGGTGGTAGTGTTGTTCCTTGTACAGAGCTTTGCACATGAAGCTGTGATTGAGTCTTCTGGGCATTGCAGTTGCCCAAATAATAAATAAAATTAGCAAAAGCGAAAAGTGTTGGATAATTGGTCAGTGACATATTTTCCATTTGAAATTCTTGTGCTGCTGCAATAGACTTGTTCCTTTCCTTTATTGACCCTTGATTAAATTTTTGTAACAATTACAGACCAATAATAGGCAGCTATTGATTTCCGTGGAGGTGAGTATCAAGATTTACCGACGTGAGAGTGGAAGCTATTGACTCTGAGGAGAATAATAGCTGGTATTGAGTTAGGGGGAACGTTTATTTGCATGCCCGATCAAGCTGGTTTAATGTCTCTCCAGTTTCGGGGTGGACGAACTAGAAAAATACAACACCTTGGTGTCTGTACCTGCCTGGTGACAACTATTTCCTCCTGGTGTGTCATCAAATGCACTTCGAGACTGGAAATCTACTGTATATCCATATTAGAACCACTTTTGTAGGAATTGAATCTTTTATTGGCAAAATCCAGCTTTGATGAGTTCCCAAATTGATGGAGAAGTTGGGACCTGCCAAAAATCCCTGAAATGTTTCCTTCTGGCGTTTTCAATTCAACTCTTCTGTTGAATTCAGCTCTTTTGTTTTGGGAAGTGGTTTGTGCTTTTCTTCAAGATCTTTCACTTTCTGTTGCGTTTGGCAGGAAAAAGTGCTTGTGAGCTCGTTTTTCATCTCAAAAACTCTCATAAGATCCCACTCTTGTGCTTATCACCTTTTCAAATTGAGGCAGTGCGTGTCATCCTGGGCACTTGAAATTAAAAGGTACTTTGATATAGTGCCTTTAACGGCATCGTAAGGATAATAGGCAACTTGAAATCGGCTGCTTCATCTCCAAAATGACAAGAACCTGCTGCTTGAACTGCTGATTCGGATCTGCAGATGATGCTGTCTCCTCCATCGCCCCTGTGGACGTGCCAATAGGTGGCAATCTCTCAACACACACGGTCGTGGCACCTCTCCTCGCACGTATGATCCCCGTTTTGAAGGAACTAATGTGGGAATTGTATGTTTGTTGATGTGATGGGCCTCCCGTGGAGGGAAAGAGAAGGGAAAAAAAAGGATGTAATCCTTTTTATGGTGCTACTTTAAGACTCCTTGTGAAGTTTGATGGTTTTGCTGGGAGGGTGGGATGGAGAAGGGGGACAAACCAACTTCCTTGTCTCTTTAAGAGCCTTTGTTGGAGTAATGGGATCCTTGATCCTGCGGCTGCACAAATCACAGGCAGCCAGTTCAAGTCAATTCATATTTTTGCAGTTCGTTAGCAGCTCGGGAGGAAATTGCATTTATTATAATTGCCTCTAATTGCACCAGATTAGTGATTACAATTATTGATGGTGGCTGATTATTCATTAGGCTTCAAATCAATTCCCCTGCTTCATCATTACCCAAAACAGTAACTTTGATGAAGAGAGAGAGAGGTCTGGAGGAGTCCAGGTCCACGCTTCTGCCAAGGAGCCCGCCTGCCTCCAGAAGTCGTGTGAAATCAGCACTCGAAGCTGATTAATGCCTTGACGCGATGGGAGAGGTCATTAGCCAGGACTTGGGATGCCTTCAGTGACCGGTAGCTGAATTAAGTCAGATCTTTTCCGCACGGTCGGGGCTTGTCCTGTCTCAGGTGGCTTCCTGAGCAGGGCTGGCTCTCTTTTGCACCGTGATTGAGGCTCATGGAGAGGAGTTGCAATAAGTCACACAGGATATGAAGTGATTTGCGATCGTCCGAGGCAGGGGGGCAGTTGGAAGAAGTGAGGCGAGGGGAGCAGCTCCCCCAGACCAGCCCCCAGTTGCCCGTGGTGGCAGTCCTGAGCTCGGCACCATGCACAGCCCCAGGTGCAGGCAGGCAGCCACCTGCGCTGCCTCCGAGAGATGCCTAATTGTCACAAAAGCTGCCTGACTCGCATAATAACCACCGTTTTGGGTCGAATGCATCCCCTGAGCAGCACCCGTGCCAGCCTGCTTGGATATTCAGTGAAAGATGCCACGTGATAGAGAAGTCCGGGTTCACCAAGCTGTCCCCATCCCTCTGCCTTCTCTTCGAGTGGGCGCCCAAGCTACAGATGGGTTGGTTGCTTGTCTTGGGGGGAGGCCGTGATACCTTCCCACCTGGATAGACACAGCTTTGAGAAGCTGAAGCGACTCAGGGTGGTAGCTGTGCAGTTCCTTTGGCTGGCATGAGTAGTGTTGGCTCTGGCTGGAAACGCTGCTGCTCACATCTTCAGCTCTGGCTGGAGAATGATGGTCTCGACCCATCACCCTCCCATCCCTGGTCTGCAGCTGAAGGTTGTTTCAAAGCCTCAAGCTGTCCCAGTGGCAATGTCAGTGGGCACCTCTGCAAATCTTTATGTAGCGCTGATTTGTGGGTGATAATACTGGGTATGGTGTTACAGAGCTTGAACATTTTCCCAGAAGTGGTGGATAGGCCTTCCATGTTCTGGGGTTCTGCTGCCAACCATCCCCTCTGCTGCCCCATGAAGCCAAGATCCCAGATCCCTTCCTGATGGGGGACCAAGGGATGAACTTAGTCCTTGAAGCAGTGCTAGTTGTTGGCCTCTCTCCAGTAACGGAGCTGCTTTGCAGGAGTCAAGGGAACTGTGTGCCAAAATTATGCCTGCTGGGCAGGATTGGGATCTGTAGTTGAGCAGGTCATGCAGGTCCCAGATGTCATCTTAAAGGCCAGTTATTATCTACATTTTCCACCTATTGATCCTAGTTCTGCTGCTGTGCTCAAACATCGCTAGGAAAAAAGAATCATAAAAAGAGGGGGAGGAAGAGAAAAAGTGCTTGATTCTGTTCATTAATCTCCCCTGTTCCCATCATCGGGAGGAGCGGGGCCTGAAGGCTCAATTAGCCTTGGTGGCCGTGGCTTGGTGACACGTGACAGCTTCCATCGCTTTCCTCCTGGAGACATTGCCTCCCCACATCTGTCTCCAGCTGTTTATCCCCCACAGCTGGGCACCCCTGGCCCTGTCAAGGCTTTGTGGGGGCTGGTGAGGTGGGGGGGCACTGGTGTAACATGGGCATTGCCTCTTGCACCCAGGTGGGTGAGGATGGGGACGTGGTGGGCAGGAGCTGGGACAGATGGGGTCAGCAGTGCCTGTCCTCTTCAAACGCAAGATTTGCGTCTGCTGCGAGGTCCGTAGGGATGTTTCTTTTTGAAACCTGAAGGTTTTATCTGAAAGTGGAAGGATTAGGATTCCTGGATCCTTATCCTGCCCTTGCAATGTGAGTGCTTGATGCGGGTGGCTGGGAGCCTGGCATCGTGCTGTCACCGTCTCGAGCGTGTCTATCACTCACCAAGGCAGGGAAGGTTTTACTTGGGGTGAGACGGACATTTCGCCTCTCACTATAAACGTCCCAGTTGGAATGATGTAAATCAGGGTCCCCTGGACCTCCTGTAGTGCTAGCAATTGCGTTTGTCCTGGGGGAGATAAAATTCAGATTGCAGTGCTAATGCAGCTAATATCTCCTGCTGGGGTTGAGGCAGAGCTTGCTATGTTTTATGCATGTCCCAGTAGCATTGCCAAAATGTTCGAGCGTGCCAGAAATGATACAAACAGGCGCCACTGCTTCCACCGTCCCTCCTGCTACCTGCTTGCGACGGGTGGCTGAGCAGCAGGAGAGGAGCTGGATGTGCACCATGAGCTGCTTGTGCCTCGTGATTGCTTCCTCAAATTCCCTCTGACTCCCATCTCCTTGGGTACCTTCTCCCCCTCTCCTGGGCTCAGCAGGACTGAGCAGCATCTGTTCATTTTGGAAGTTTCTACCTCTTTTACTGTGTCTAATATGGCTGGTCTCTTTGTGTGTCTCTCTGGTTTTCCTCCTAATTTGCCTGAGCATATGCTCAGGAGTGATTTGTTTTGGTGATTGTTCACAGAAAAGAGTTATTCTTTTGTCCTGCTATTTTAAATAGTTATGAGTGTCTCAAGTCCCCAATTAGTTTGCAGTTTGCATTCAGCAGGTATTGCCACAGCAAAATTCAGACACTGATTCCACTCCCAGTGTCTCAAAGTGTCCTGTGCAATGTTCTTACGTAGTGCTTTGCAATCATCTGTAGGGTTTTAGTAATGCAGTGGAGAGATCTCCTCTTTCACTGAGGTAAGAAATAAAAGCATGGCCATAAAGCAGTTTTTAAGATTAGAAAGGTGTTAGCAACGCAAAAAGACACCCCAGTATTTTTAAATCTCCTGATTTTTGACATCTGGACTCCTGCTGAAGGTTTGAGATCAACCGTGAGCATCTTCCACAGGTTTGCATGGAATTTGTTGCCAGTAATAGGGATTTACGAAAAGTGAGTTTTGAGCGTACCTTATCGAAAACTTTACCTTGCAAAAGTAAAGAAAAAAAACCAGATAGCAGGAATAAAAATGGCATCATCAGAGCTTTTCTAGTAGAGCAACACAGCTTGAACTTAACTAATGAGCCAGAGAGTTTAAATATATATATATATATATATATATATATATATATATATAGCCTTTGTAACTTTGAAGTATTGGCAGTTTTTGGATGGCCTGCAAACACACACAATTTGGTGTCATGTTCAATGTCCACTGTTTACCCCAAATTTCTCTATCTTGCTCCTTTATAACTTCACTGCTGGAAGCTCCTCTCCATCTTGTGACACTGTCCAGTGCTCAGAAGTGACATTAAGTAGGTGCCAAGTTTGTCCTGGGGGTACCTGGGACCTCAGTGATGGGAGAGGGTTTTCCCCCTTCCCTTAGTGTTATTTAGGGCTGAATAAGGAGATCTGCAGGCTGATAGGGAACCAGGATTCTCATTTTGGGGTGGAAAGAGCTTTACCTGCAGGTAAAAGTAATTAGAAAGTGAACTAACAAGTTGAAATCGTTATATCCGAGAAGCGTGATGGATAATTAGCACAGTGCCATTGCAGGATGTGAACCCCAAGAGAGCAGCACGATTCCCTGCCTCCTTCCTCTCTTGCCTAAATGTGCCAAGGGAGTTTTCAGGCGATTTACAGCTGACTTAGGAGATCAATCTCTCTCAGCAGATGGGAGGGAACTCATTTTGGGGTTTTGAAGCAAACACAGTTAAATCTTCTTTTCCTGGCTGAGCCGCTTGTCTTGGGAATGACAAGAGGGCTCATGGCCAGGAGCTCTTCCCTGCTTCTGCCATGGGACCCACGGAGTCACCTTCACCACAGGTCTCCAAACTGTGTGTGGCTTCAGCGGGGGGACCAGTTTTGCAGGGACCACGCAGGGAAAAGGGGGCTCCTGCCGCCCCGTTGGCCGCTGGTTCTAGGGCAAAAGCACAAAGTGCAGTGATTTACCTGGGTGCGCACAGCAGAGCCCGGAGGGGAGCCTACTCACGGGGGTTTAAGCCCAATGTTTTACCGCTAAGCCGTTGCTTCTCCTTCTCTTTTGGACAGCTTTCACCTTTTTTGATGGCTTGGAGTGAAGTTACCTGCAATTGTCATGGAAACGGGCTCTGCAGCAGGGCTGGGTTTTAGCACGCAGCACAGAGCCATCTGACCCTCGCCTGCCTCTGATTTCCCCCCATTTTCCTCAATATCCTCAGTCCAAAACCACCCCAGGGCCACCGTCGGGCTCTCGCAGACTGGCTGGCTGAGGAAGGATGCTCAGCACAGGGTGAAAAGTTGCTCGTAACTGCTGCGGGAGGGTCCGGCTTTCTGATGGACTTTGTGTTGCTTGAATTTGTAGTAGATGATTCCCCCACCCCAGATTCCCTCTGTCCCAGACCTGAGAGAAATTTCTGAATAAGTGGAAGTTGTTGGAAAAATATCCTGTGTCAGAAATAGGGGTGAGTGTCTGTCTCAAATTGTATCCGAGGCAGAAATGCTCTGTTTGGATTAATGTTGCAGGAGGAAAATTTAAATTAAACGCTTAGAATTTACTGAAGAGATAAGAATTGACAATTTTATCCTTTTTTTTTTTTTTTTTTTTTTTTTTTAATTTTATGCCATCACCTGCGTTTTTGGAAGCACTGCTATTTAAAGCACGAGCATTTTCTGTTGAGGAGTGTATGTTTAGTTTGGGGTCGTGTTTTATGGTTTGGGGGGGTGCTTCTCTCTGGCAAGGTTTCCAGTTTCCTGTGGGGTCACGGCTGCTTTCTGGCCGTGCTGGGAGATGGTTGTTGAAGCAGTGCTAGCTGCACGTGGAATAAAAAGGCAGGATCTGTGGATATTTATTCCTGCATTTGCCACCGACACAGACCTTGTGGGTGTCAAAAAGATGCTGCGTGCCTTAGTTTCCCCATTCAACTTGTCTTCTTATCATTAACACTGCCTGAGCCACGTAGGATGTTATTGGGGCACAGCCCAAGAGGGAGGGAGAGATTCGGAGGAAGGAAGAGTTTGGAAATAACTTTTGCTCAGTGCCCAAATCCCGGATACAACTGAAAGCACTTTGGAAAGGTCCCAGATGCTCGCAGGGAAGCGGGCTGCTCAGCCAAGCGGGACGGAGAGGCGCATGATACAGCGATGCGGTGCTGGAGAACGACAGCCTTGTCATGCTGACTTATGATGGATGAGGAAAAAACCTATTTCTCATCGGCGGTGGGAAGATGTGAAGTGTAAAGAAGGATGCACCAGGAGTCTCTGGGCGATTCATCTTGTGTCGGGCATGCTCCTGGAGTCGGCAGAGTTGAGAGAGAGTGTGCACCAGCAAAGCCAAAAGGCAAAAAAAGGAGGGGCCAGGGAGAAAATTCATTATGTGAAGGATAATCTCACCGGGAAATATCAAAATGTCAGCAGCACCCCAGATAGGGGTAGAGGAGAAAAATTAACTGGGGACATTTGTCAGCTGTTAAACCAGGCATGGATCAGAGCAGAGCAGCTGGATGCCGAGGCGATGGCTGCTGGAGCAGTGTGGGATGGGAGGTGTTATGAGGGGGGGGAGCAGGGCAGAAGGGGAACATTCCCCCCACTGAAGTGGGGGATTTTGGCATCGGGGTCAGGCTCTGCCATAGCGGGCAGCCTTGCGGGGCAATATCTCCTCAGCACCCTTGTTCCTCCACGTGTCGTGGGGTGCAGCTTTGAGCTTTATGGTTGTTTTCTTTTTCTGTGGAGGGGAAAAAAAGTACCTTACTCCTACTCCCCAAGACCTAATTTTCACCCCTCGGGAATTAGTGTAAATCTCGGTATTTTATTTTCTTTTTTTTAATTGCAGAAGGTGGCGCCTCTCTGCTCGCAGAGCAAGGGTTGGTGACTTCCTGGGTTGGCTGCTGGTTTTGGCCCCGTTAAAGCAATGTGGAGCCCTGTTAGCCACGGTGGAGAGCTGAGGGGACGAGCAGGCTGCCGAATCCGTGCCGTTATTTGCACGACTGGAAACGGCCTGACCGCAGCCTGCGCAAGGGCCTCATTTCATCCCTGGCACAGAGAGCACCAATTTCCAGCAAGGGAGCTGAGCTCCCATCTGGACTGCAATAGCTGGTTGAAAGAAAATAGAGACCGAGCCCTGACAGAAGAGGAAAACCTTGATATTCTTCCTGAGCAGGACACTTATGGGGTTTTAGTGTTTTATCTCATCCTAGAGTGAATTTACATGCTGTGTGGTCGAGAGCATCACCAAGCTGCCCTCAGCATCCCTGCGTGAGCTGGGGAAGGGTCTGCACTCAGGGAGGCTCCCGATGCCTTGTTTTCCATTTGGTAAATCTAAAAAGCGGTTTTGCTTCGAGAAATCTCCTGGGTCAGGTGGCAGCAGTAAATAGCCGGGGCGTTTAGAAATGATTGAGCCATTATTTCAAAGTGTCACCAAGCCTGCTGCCCCAGCAGCGCGTCTGGCAGCGCTTTCTGCTCGGTATGCACATAGCGCAGAGAGAAAGTTTAATAGCTGGAGTCCCAGGGCACAGTATTTGGTATAACAGTTGGGGCTTGACACCAAATAAAAATCCCCTATTAAAGAAATCAGGTTAATTTACTGTGTGAAATGAACCAACTTAAACTGCTCCCAAATAGACAATATATTGTACTTTTTCAGTGGGAGTGGAAAAATGATTGGAAGCCTCTGCAGCAGCCTGTTGGTCTCCTCCCCGTGCTGCTCCTGGGGCTGTGATGGCTGCTGTCTGCCTTCACGTGCCTCAAACCTTCCTTGGGAAGGGCTGGGCGATGCAGAAACCCTCCAGACGGGAGCACTCACCATCTCAGAGTTGCTCTGCAGCATCCAGGCAGCCGCCAAATCCATCCCAAGAGCTTTTAGAGAGGGCTCTTCGTGTGCCTTAAACCAAATTCGCGCTGAGGTCCAGGAAGAGGTTGCAAAGCTCTGTATTGTTGTTCCTATGTGCAGTTATTTTTTGTAGTGGTCAGGAGCATGCAAAGCTCAGGGCTCGGGGAGCAGACCTCTGCACTGAGCCGTTTGCACGCTGGGCACAAAGAGAGGGAGAGGTGGCAAAAGCTTTGGGTGAGAAACATCAGCTGCTTTGCTGTAAAATGCCAGGGTACCTACCGCTCAGGGCCTCAGGGCCCAGAAATGGGCTTGGAATGCAGGTGGCAGCTCTCTGGGGAGCCCTGAGCGCAGGTCTGAGAAAACGGGAGGACCGAGGCCGCTTGTGGTGGCTGAGGGACCGCTGGGATCTCGGCTCCGCTGCCCTTCGGGGGGGTGGGTGCTGCATCCCCAGGGCCTGTAGCACCAAGCCCTTGGTCCGTGCGTGGGAGATGAGGGGTGCTGACAGCTCGCCCTGCACTGGGGGGTCTGGCTCTGCGCCTCTTTTTTTCCATCTTCCCATTGGGCAACGAGGCTGTTTCCACCTGAAACCTCTCCTCCAGCTTGGGGCTGGAGGAGCCTGCTTGCATTTGTGTCCTTTGGCAGAGATGAGCCCCCAAATGGCTTTTATGTTGATCCTCACCATGAGCAATGCGGGGAAGCAGAGGTGCAAGTGCCACTTTCTTTCTCCACTGCTCTGTTAAGTGAGACTTTTCTTGCTGAATCCTGAAAGGAAAAGACAGTCTCCTCCGCAGCCAGAGACCCCCTTCTCCTTCCCGCCCCAGGAAACCGTGGTACAACTTGAAACCGATTAATAATACACAAAGGGATGATGTGGTTGGGCAAAGTGTGGCAGTTTTCCTCAGCTAGCTTGTGTTATGCTTTTATTAAACCGCGATCTAAAGCAAAGGAGAGGGAGTGATTTTATAGCCTGCAGCGCCTTGTTTGCAGATTATTTTCCAAAGATGCGTGGTAGAATATCAATTGCCTGCGATGAGAAATCCCGGCAGGTGCTGCCTCGAACAGAGGAGGCTGAACAAGTCGGCATGGTCCCTCCTGGCGTGGATACGCTGGTGCAGGCAGGACTCAAGCTGCTGCTCGGTCGTGTGCTCTGACTCGATGTAAAATGGGATGGAGATGGACCCTGGGGCTGGGGAGAGGCTGGCAGGGGGGGCAGAAGGCTTGGAAAATCAGGAGATGGTGGGGGACTGAGGCACAGCCCCTGTGCCTGTGCTGTTCCCATGCCTGCAGACCCCTAAATCCAGAGGTTTTAGTGGAAGCACAGATGTTCAGCCCTGCATGTCCAGGTTTTAATGGCATCACTCGTGATGCAGCGGCTGGGGTTTTGGACAGGGGACAAGGAAACAGCCCGTGTGTCAGATGGCAGAGAAGGGCAAAAAGAAAGGAAAAATGAAAAGGGAACCGAAGAAGTGCGGTGACTTGCCCAAAGTCACGCCGCAGCGCGTGGGGAGGGAGCCACGCTGCTCTCTCAGCCTGGGGACCTGTCTGCTCGATTGTGCTACTCGACCTAAAAGCATTTTTTCCCTCTCTTTTGGGGACGTGTGGAGGGCAGTGCTCGAAGCTGTCGGTGTGTTCCCTAACCACTGTGGGGAAAGCGGCTGAATTCCTGAACGGACAGCAGGAAAAAATAAAAGGGGTAAAAAGAAGCTGGGCAGGGGTTTTGCTTTAAGAAAATAATACTCCCTGGTTCTTTGCTCTGAACCCTCCACGATCCCTTTGAGCCCCCTTAAGCTCCAGTCGATGGAGGGTGCAGACAGACTCCTGTCATTAAGCAGAAGCTCTCCGAGAGCCACAAAGCCCAATCAGCAGGAGGGGAACAATCGAGGCGCTGGCGGTCTCCGAGCTCTTCTGCTGATGAAGAGCAGGGTCTGGACAAATTTGGAATAAGAAATCAGCGGCTGAGGAGGAACACCTAGTGACCTAGCTGGGGAAAGGAGGCAAAAAGTTCTCATCTATTACTTCTGTGTCTTTTCAGAGCGCCTTTAATCATATCCCGCATCATCTTCATCAGAGGGAAGGTGGTAATCAAGGCAGCTGGCTGGGGATGATGCTGTTTCTGTACGCTGCCGAGGCTGTTCTTCTTTTTGGGGTAGTCATGAAAGTACCTCTGGAGTGTGGGGAACGTGTTTTGGGCGTGTTTGGCTTTTTTTTTTTTTTTGTAGCCACTCAGGAGTTGGCTTATTCTCTGTGAAGGACAGAGATAGAGATGCTCTTGCAAAGGGAGCTAACGAAAGACAAATGCAATGTAGTCTCTTATTTATTTTTTTTCTTCTGTCTGCTTTCTTTATAGTGGTAAAATGATAGAATTTCATGCAGTCAATTGAGGCTATTGAGTTGTTTTGCCACTAAAGTGCTGGAGCATTGACTGTATAGATTCACAGTGTCCCCTCGGAATAACATCCCTTTTAACAATGTGCCATCAAGGAAAAGCTGTGCAGGCTTTAAAAGGTTTTCCAGGGTTGTATTTCTCTCTCTCTCTTTCCACTCGATGCACTGAAATCAGACCTGAAGCAAGTTTCAAGGGAAGCGAGGGGCCCCAAGCCGTGGCCGGGAGGGAATTGGTTGTGCCCTGCTTTATGGCAAGACACCAATCCCAGGTTTGCTTGGGGCTGGGGCCGTGTGGGATGCACGTCTCTTTCCTGCTGGGTCCCTCACACCAGCTCGCTTGGCTCCTCCCAGAGTTACTGGGAAATAGCTAGTGCTTGGTACTTAGGATAAAAGTAAGGACTAAAAGGAAGGCAAATCCAAGGTTTGGAGGGAAAGCATACAGCTGAAGAAACCTTATTTTCTCCAAATTCCTGTGATTTTTATTTTTTTTTCCTGCCCTTCTGCATGTGCTCACCCATATTTTCTGTTCGCTCTTGTCTGCTGCCCCTCTAGGAGAAACCTTTGCTTGAATTGAGCAGCAAAGGTATGTGCCAGGTCCTTAACTCACGGCCTGAAATCTCGTCATGGTGCTGCGCTTCGGTGGTGGCGTTGGTCTTCGCTCTCCATAGGCAGTTAAGATGAGATTTCCTCCAAAAGAGAAGAGTAGGTTTGCTGTGTGTCACCTGGTGTCGTCTCCGTGACCGTCACTGCTCTTGGGCATGTGTGGTCTTTAGACTGGCTCTGAGGAAGGATTTCTGTGCAGAAGGGGCTGTTGGGCGTTGGAATGGGCTGCCCAGGGCAGGGGGGGAGTCCCCGGGATCCCTGGAGGGGTTGAAGAGTCGGGCTGAGCCAGCGCTGAGGGATCTGGTGGAGCTGGGAACGGTCAGGGTGAGGGTCATGGTTGGGCTGGAGGAGCTTCAAGGGCTTTTCCAGCCGAGATGATTCTGTGATTCTGTCTTCCCAGAGGGTTTCAGGTGAGGCTGGGTTATAGCTGAGCAGGCCCCCATTGAGTTCACTGCCTTGGGGTATAATCTGTACCTCTGTGTGAGATGAGTTGCAGCCCAGAAAAGGGCTCGGGAGGCATCATCCAGGGTGAGCATCAGCCTCCTGGGCTGCCGGTGCTATTCGGTGGGGCAGCTGTGCTGGGGAAGCGCCGTGCCCGTTGCCCCGTGCCCGTTGCCCCGTGCCCGTTGTCCTGTGCCCGTTATCGAAGCACCTCCCTGCTGCTCCGTGCCTCCTACCAGCCCATGTGTGATGCAGATCTCTCTGGGTGTCCTTGCTGCATTAGCCCTGCTGCTGATCAGGCTGTGGCTGTGATATTTATGAAACTCAGCTTTCCAAATTTCAGCTTGTTTTAACCTTCAGTCCTCGGTTTCCTGGCTCTTCAGTGTGTGCTCTTTTAATAACTGTAACCCATCTGATAATGTTGTTATAAATTAATGATCTGTTTACAACCTTAACTCTGTTTTAATGAAGACTTTTTTTGTTGAGGAAAATAAAAGCTGCTGTAATTATACCTTGTAACTGCAGGGTTTTATAGCCGGTGAACTCATCCAACAAGCCATTTCGATTAGTTTATCCAGGCAAATATTCTGGTGTTGATTTCATACATATAAAAAACCACACAGCTACTTCCGTGAGCAGCAGAAATAATTATTCCTGGATCCCTGTGTGTCTGTGTCTCGAGAGCAAACTGGTGCTAGATTTTCTGATGTCTAAGGAAAGTTGAATTCACAGTCTTGCCTTTCTCTTGGTAAGAGCATTAATAGTATCTTTCATCTGACTAGCTTCCTATTTTCCCCAAACTTGTATCTTGGAGATAAATGTGTCCTTCTATCAGATTTTATTGGTATGGGTTATAAGGTTTTAGAAATCACTAGAGATGGGGAAAGGAAACAGCCGGGCAGGCACTGCCGGCGTGTAAGCCTCATTTCCTCAGGAAACCAGACTGAAAATACTTTGGGTGCCATTAAAAAGTTGGAGCTGCTGGTGACTGTTGTTTAAGGATAAAGCTTCAGAAATATTTGGAAGCTGTTTCCCAAGTGCTTGGTTCACTCTGTACTTTCCAAAGTGCTTATCTTGGTCGGTTGGACAAATTCCTGCATTTCTGAGGAACTCAACAGCCAACTTGTTGAGCGTGTTGGAAAATTTAGCTATTTCTTTTGGGTACCTATATGGACCTGGATCCACCAGATCCCTCTGAAGATGTTGGCCATCACAGATCCTGGTGCTTTTATTGCATTTTGCTGGGGGCTCCCAGTCATCCTGAAGTTTTCCAGCAAGCCTTTGATTTCTACCAGCTGAGGCTGAACCTGATTGCCAGAACACGTACGGCGAGGACAAAGACGGAGAGTAAAGGCAATAGGCTGGGATTTGGGAGACCTCAATTTTGGGTGGCCCTCGGTGCTGTGCTTTTGTCAGAGTGGTGGAGGTGACTGCAGTTGAGTGTGTACACTTTTGGGGGCATTTGTTTCTGGGTGTCCTGAAATGCCTGGGAGAGTGGGAGAATCAGGTTAGTCTTACATGCTGATACTGCTATAGAGGAGCGCATGAGGATGGTGATTCCGTCATCTGAGGAGGCTTCTTTCTCCTGTCTCTGAGCCACCCCTTCCTCTTTCTGCCTGGAATCCCCTCCCCAAGCAATTACTCTCTTCTCCCAACCGTGCTGAGCGTGGATGCTGGGTGGCTGCACGGCTCCTGGCTGTTGACGGCGTTGACACTGGGGATTGAACTTGCCCTGGTTAACAACACTCCCGTTGTGTCCCGCTCACCTGTCGCTTCACCTCCCCACACTGCTGTTGTCCGCAGACTTTGCTTTCTCCCCACCTTGGCTGGAGCCGCTCGTCTTCTCAGCTTTCTGCTTGTGTCAGATTTGCAAGTTGAAAAATTCATTTCATGAAAAATGAATAGGAATTCTGCCTAGTGAGGGCATTGGGGAATCCATGCCACCCTCACCACAGTCACTCCAGTTCACACTTGACATGAAATATGGAAGCCTTCTGCCCCAGCAGCAGCCTTTGCAGTCCTGATGATGGCACCGAGCTGGTGGGTCTTTGTAGACCTCCTCCTCGTCTGCAAGGTGTAGAAAGAAATGAGTTTCCTGGAGATTTTGCTTACTCTATTTGGGCTTTTTTTTTTTTTTTTTCCACTCACCAAGACCCTGGCTCTAGCTCCTGCTTCTCCATGTTACCGCAATGTCAATAACGCTAATAGGAGAACGATGAATTTTTTTTCTTTGTTTGTTTTTTGGGAGGCTGTCTCGTGAGGACCCTGGAGCGGGGATGTGCTCTCCCAGCTGACACGCCGGCCTCAGCGCATCGAGCCGCTTCCTTGCCCTGCAATCAATTCCTCCAATTCCAGCCCCCTGTTGCAGCAACAAAAAGTTGTGCAAAAGCATTTCCCGCCCCTGAAAATCCATTACTGACCCTGTCACTGTCCTTTTCTCATGGTTGCTTTTTTTTTTTTTTAAATTTATTTTTTTGGCTGGGTTCAGGAAGGCTGTTTTCCCATACCGATTACAAGCAGTTATCAGAGAAATACTTTGCCAAGTGTCAGCCCGCAGCCACCTGAGGCAGCAGGACTAAGAGTTATCAGTATTTGAACAAGTATGAAATGGGCTTCTGGCCATGACTGGGGTGACGTCCTTCCTTGCGTCCTTGTGATGGGCAGGAGATACCATCTAATTAAAGATACTGAGCGTAGATGGAGGAGTCGGGGTTCGGATCTGAGTTTGGCCAGCCCTTGGTGGCTGGCCCCGTGAACTTGATGTCTCCACGTGTGGAATTAGGTCCCCCAGATACTGAACTAGGGCCATGCGTAGGGACTGTCTCACTGCTGTGACCCCATTGGAGCTGTGCTGCCAAAGCTCCTTTTAGATCCATCATCACGTTTTAAAATTCCTTTTACCTCTAAGCGTGGAGCTTCAGGCAATGTTTCTCTATAATTTTATTTTGCTTATTTATTTATTTTTTAATTCTCCAGTGGTGCTGGTATCTGAACCTTGGGGACGGGAGAGTGAACATCATGGGAAATCTATGCTTTAATTTTCTGTCTTTCTTTTTTTCCTTCCTATCTCAGCCCAGAATCTGCATAAAGCAGCTCCTCCACGTATCATTTATTCATACGTATTTTAGCGAGAGGCTCTGCCTTGCGATGGAGATGTCATTTGCAAAATAATAAGGTCCCGGTTGCTGCAAAAAGAGCACCCCCGCTCTATCCCCAAGAGGTCATTCCCTCTAAATTATAAATCTTTTTAACCATTACCTTGTGGGTATACATGAGCACAGCACTTAGATTAATTCCAGGTCTTCCTTGTCGCCTCCTTTCCTTTTTTTTAATGTACACATAAACCATTCAGCTCTCTTGAATGTCGGATCTGTATTCCTAATTGGTTCGCATCAGAGGATCTCTTTGCCTTCAGCTGCCGAAGTCTCTGCATTGTGAAGGGACGTAAGTCACAGATGTCATCAGATAATTAAGCCGATACTAGGTATCAGGAAGTGGCGCTTCCCTTTTTGATCCCCTCCTGTGCTGTACACGGCATCACAAACACCCGGCCCAGCCCCAGCACACCCTCATCCCTCCGCTGCGGACGGAGGGAAGAAGGAGATGGAGGCATCATCACGAAGTGAAAAAGGGCGTTATTTTTCTTTATTGGGTCTTTTCCCACAGTAGGTCACCCTGCAGATGCTGAGGGAGAGCAGGGCACAGGCATTCTGGTGCGCAAAAACCTTTTTCTTTTTTTTTTTTTTTTTTTTTTTTTGGCCACGGTCCATCCTACCCAGGACACGGTGCAGACCCTCGTGGAGGGCACCCATGGGAACCGGGGATGTAAAGCCAGGGGTTTTTGTTACCTCTTTTTTTGCATCCCTTCTCCCAAACGCAAGACCCAGCCCTTCACCCTGATTTGGCTCAGCCCTGCCAGAGACAAGGGAGCTGTGCTGGCGCTGAATCCCTCCTTATATTTATGGTGAATGGGGGAAGGATGCTTTTATGGGACATCTCCCTTGAGCCTGCGCTATTACCTTCTCCCTGCTCCCTAAACTTTGGACTTTGGTCCCTGCATTTGCCTGAGAAACCACCTGAGGCTGAGCCAGCTGCATCCCAGGAGCTATTGACGCAGCCGCTCTTAGGGAGGGGAAATTATTAATAACCTAAGGTGTAATTATATATGTCTTAAGCCTTGCTCAGGCTCTGCCGACATCTTTGCAGAGGAGGGAGGAGGGGTTTCAGGGAGACACCTTGCTGTTTAATAAATAAAAGAAGAGATTCATAAAGTGTCTGGCAAGCACATTCCTCACATAGAAATGTTACGGAATAACACAGGATGAATAATAGAAAAGGTTATTGAAAAATTCATAATTTCCAAGCGCCAGTGAAGGCCAGGCTTCCATGCCGTTTATTTGCCTGTAGAAAAGTGATTAAAATATATATTATTGTCCTGTCTATAGGAAAATGTATTATTAAGTGGATACTAGCATGACATTTGAAAAATCCATTTCATTCCATTTAGCGGCGGGCGGTGGGAGGGGAAGGGGGGTCTTTCTCCCGCTTTTGTGGAGGAAGGTTTAACAGGCATTTTAGTCAGGCCTTCACAAAAACAGAAAAAAAATAAAAAGGGGGAGGGTTTAATTACGGCCCCTTGCCTCTCAGCGGTGCCATTCATTCTCCGTTTTCATGCTTTGTGCATTAAAAATGAAATGAGATTCGTTCACCTTTATTTATGACTTTAATTGCCAAGAAGGGGAACTGAGGACGGACGGCTGGTTTGATGGGTGGGGGGACAGGGCGTTTTCTCTGTGGACTGCATGGCTGATGGGTGGGTTTCTGCCAAGGCTTTGGGTGCTTTTCAGAGGTTCTTATCTCACTGGACATCAGGTCAACCTCGGAGGCCTGGAAGCAGGTGGACCTTAACTGTTGTGGTGCTGGTGGGGCTGGTGACATTAAGGTTGTCACTCTGGTCTTATCCCTCTTGTTTTTGGGTGCTTTGTGATAGCTTTATGAACAGTGAGTCCGTGCACAGGCCATGCTTGCAGACCTGTCCTGAGCGTTGACTTGGGAAGCTGGAAGATTCGGGGTTTTTTTGGGATGCTGGGTGCCTTGTTTGGTCTTGGTTCCTCTCCTAACCCATCCAGTTGTGCAAAGTTGAGTGGGAAATTGTGCCAGGAAGTTCTTCTTGACAAAATGCCAGGATGCTTTATTAGGACTGAAAATAGCTCTGAGTTATCCTCAGCCTTGTCCTCCGGGAAGGACTCAGTTGGTGAGTGTCCCCCCACCCCCAAGCCACCCACATCCCTGCAGCGTGTTGAGGGGTGGGTGTTTTGGGGATGGGGGCTGTGGTGCTGAGGTAGACACCCGGGTCAAACCGGTGTGTGAATTTGTGGTGCACTCATGGAATCTGGTTGTCACAGAACTCCGTGGAAAAATATACTCTTCTGTAGGGGAAAGGTAGGTCATCCAACAGATGGATTTGGGATATTTGGGCTTTTTCTCCAAGAGCAGGTCCACGAGATGGACCCTTTGGGCAGGAAAGTTGTGTCATACATAACCAGAAGCCCCTTTACCCCCAGGGAATGCATTTTATATACTATCTGTGTACACTGATTTATCTGGGGATTAAAAGGGAAGAACTAGACCCACTGCTCTGTTAATGTTGGCGGGGATGCGTCATTTCACATCAGCCTGGATCCACCCCTGAGAAGAGAGGTGGAAGCTTTTCTTCCCCCCCCCCCCCCCCGCCCCGCCTTAGATCTTGAGCTGTGTCTATATTTGCTGCGTTAATGACTCGGAGCCTATCTCCAGCTCCTCTTTAGTTTTATTCATAGATCCCATCTGGGACTGTCGGAAATAGAAAGGCAAAACCTGCAAAGAAGCCATGTGGCAGGAGAGGACATGAGGCAAATAACTGCTTCTAAAAAGGAAACGAAGGGTTGGGATTGACTTAAACTATTCATCAATCTGGAAGGATTTGCCGTGTATCTTCAATTAAAACAATTTAAAAGCCAGGGCCCCCTTTTTTTGTGGTTTTTAATGAAATGTTTTGGTTTTGAGGGAGTGTCCTAAATTGAGCAGGGCCCTCCAGTATCTCCAAAAAGCAGCTGACCAAACGCTGATGTCGATCATCTCTGGAGGTACCTCCGTCCATCCTTCCCTTGCGTGGAAAGCCCCAGACCCTGCCTCTCAAATTAGATACCTGAAAGTACGTAAAACCCAGCGCTCCTGCCTGTGTCGCAGCAGCCGTGTCTCTGAAATGTAGCAGCGTTCATTGTGTAGAGCTCTTTAAATCTGCATGGAAAATCAGATTGGAAGTGAAGGAATATAGAGATCTCGCTGCAAAGGAGAACTTAATGTACCCAGAAGCTGCTGATAGACTGCCTGATACCCAGCAGTCACAGCCGGATGGGCAGCCTCCTCCTCTCCTGCCTAGAAAAAAATATGTCTGAGAAGGAAAAGAGGCCGTGCCCAGGAAAAATGGCAATATTTGGTGGTGGAGGGCTGCAGGTCAGTGTTCACCCTGGATTTGTGAAGGATGCGGCGGGGGGATTAGGTGGGGAAGGAGCGCGGGCAGGCAGAGGGATGACAGCATGGCAGCGGTGTGTGCGAAACTCCGTGGTCAGCATGGCAAATTGCTGGACACAACTTCTGCGATCACCTATCTCTCCTTTCTTATTTATTTTTCTTTTCTCCCCCTCTCTTACAATCTGGAGCTAAGCTAGCTTCTTTCTCTAGCTCTCCCTCCCCAGCCCCAGTACCCATCTTGGACGATCTAAATTAAAATCTGTTATCATTTCCCGGATAATCCCCTTTGATGCCCTGAATACAGCAGAATCTGTCCTGCTTCAACCTTGCATGTAAGTGCTGATAGCTTTTGAACAGCTAAATGGCTTTGTATATCTCATACAAATGTCTGTCTCATCCAGGAGCTGGCAAGCACTGCGCAGTCGGCTGGGGAAGCTTTATGAGTTACAAGTGGAATTACTTTGGAGAGATGCTAAGGAGGCCAAACCTTTCAGTACACGTTCCCTTGGCATCTTCTGTCTGGCAGGGACGGGGCTTGCATTGTCTTAACCTCTCGGAGCAGTTAATTGGCGTCGCGGCGCTGGTGCAGTTTGTCATCAGGGCTTTCCTGCATGCAACCCGCTGCGCCGGCCCGAATCTACCACTCTGAGCTTGCCTGGGGGTACCAGTTGGCCCCACACTGAGCTCCTGGTGAGCTTTGCTTTGAGGAGAGCTCATGCACAAACTTTTTTTGTGGGCTTTGTGCAGAGCTCGAGGTGGAAATGAGTGTTTGTGAATCTCTGCCCAACGCGGCTCCCAGTGCGGTTGACATCCCCGGCTCGGGCACTGGTTCTTGTTCTCCCAGTAGAGCTGATGTTTGTGCTGGGGCTCCTGTGTCACATCCCTGGCGTCTTTGGCTCTGATGGTGCCACTTGTCCCTTTCCATGCTGGCGTTTTTCATTTGTGATGGGGCTGTGGAAGCTCTGCCAGCCCCTCGCACCTCTGCCTGCCTTCCCCGGGGAGCTGGTTTATGCTTGGGTGTAAGGTGAGAGATGACTTCATAACTAAACCTGCCCCTCGAGCTGCCGTCCTCGGAGGGGAGGTAAGAGGAGAGATGGAGCCTTGCAGAGGGGAGCTTTCCCCAGTGGGAAGGCATCGCAAGTCGGCAGGGCTGGCACGGGGAGGTGAGCTGCCAGCACTCTGGGCGCATCCCAGGTCTGCGAGCGTGCCCGTCACTGCTGCAAAATGCAAAGTGCATCCCAAAAGCTGATTGCCTGTCTAAAATACAAGCCTGGGAGAACAGTCTGAGGAGCAGCCGAGAACTGCTGTAGCTGGTGACGTCTTCAGGCCCCCTCTGAGGACCGGGCAAGATCTGTCGGCATCTGGGGAAAGCAGAGGGGGAAAGAAAAAAAAAAATCTGTGAGAAGCTGGTAATAGTTTAGTAATGGCCCGGTGACTTGAGCTAATGTGGCAGGGTACAGCTGTGACTGAGAAGCATCTTTGCAGCTCTTAGCCCCAGGTGACGGGATATGAAAACGCAGCCCCCTGCTTGGGGAACTGCGCTTAGCAGAAAGGCCAGAGGAGAGAAGATTAAGGGGGAAGGAGCCAAAGGAAAAGAGAGGCAGGACTTTATTTTTAAAAGAAAAAATACCAAAACCCACAGAGGCTTTTCAGTTGCAATCACTTCTCTGCCCTCTCTGCCTTGCCGCAGCTGGGTCTGCATCTCTTGGTTAGGTTAGGGGAGCGCTGGTGATGGGTGCTGGGCCGGGGGGTGCCGCTGGGGGGTACGAGGTGGCTGCGGTGCGGATGGGAGCAGGTGAGGGGAAGCTGTGTTTCTGCAGATTGACAGCCTTGTGTGTAGCTCAGGGTGGGGAGAGGACAGGGACACACGGACGCAGCAGCACCAGCTGCATTCATTTCTCAGAGCTGCCTGCTGTGCAGGAACTCATCTGCCAAACCGGCCGGAGAGTCGGCAAAGAGCAGCTAAGTGGACTTAACCTTCCACCTCCGCTTCTGCTTCCTCAACAAAAAGAAAAACCCCAAACAAGCTGATCTTGCTGAGCAGGGGCTTTATCTGAACCAAGGGCTAGGGGAAAGCAAGCAGCTGGGCTGCGGTGAGCGTCTGGCTCAGGCCTGGCAGCCCTGGCTCCTCCAAGCATCCAGCATCCGCATGGAAAGAGGGATTCATCCCTGCTCCTTTCTCTCCAAAGGCTCTGAAACCTCCCAGCCGCTCTAGAGGGAGCTTCCCCTGGGAGGGAAACCCAGAACTGGGTGACAGAGGTGCTGCTGGGGAGCTCCAAGGCAGGAGCTGACCTTGCAACATCAGACCAGAGCTATTCCCCGAGCCCAGCTGGATCGTGGCACAGGATCTGGCTCTGGATGGCACCGCTCTGCCTCCCTTCTAAGGGACAATGATTTTTAATTTTTTTTTCCCCTTTTGGACAGATGCTCGTGGCTGGGAAGAGCAGGACTGGATGCTGCCGACCCCGTAGCATCCCTCTGCAGAGGCAGGTTGGGACGGCAGAGCCGTGGACATGGTGTGTGCCTGGCCCCGCTGCCGAGGGGCAGATGTGCCGTGTCCTTGGGGCTGGTGACTCTGCTCCAAGGGTGGCTTCTGCCAGCGATGCTGCGGGTGCCCGTGGGCATGGTCAGGGCTTCCCAGGGCCCTGCCTCCGTTCCTCCCCGCTGCAGAGCTGGGCTCTTGCTGGCAAACACGGTGGTTGGTTATTGTCAGGCTTAGGATCAAAGCTGCTCACTGTTGTGATGGGGGGGTGTGGGGGGTGAAGGAGGGCAGTTCTTTGCTGAGGGCAGAGATTAAAGCTTGAACCCTCAAATGAGCAGCATCCTGATGCCACTGCACCCCAGGGACTGATGCCCATGGGTTGGGTTGGACATTTGTGTGCTGAGCTGCTTCTGTCCTCTGCATCCAGGCAGCCAGCGCCTTCCCACTGACGGAGCAGATTTGCTTCCCACCTCCCCCCCACCCCGCTGCCCCTTTCCCTGTGCTGAATCCAGAAGAAAAGAAAAAGCACTCACCCTCCCTTAATGAACTCGGCATTAATCGCTTGTGTCAAATCCTTGTGCTAACAAGCTAACGAAATCAAACAGGCCTCCCCGGGGAGAGCCAGGGAGTCAACACTCATCCATTAAAATGGTAATTTTGTATTTTTCACCGAGGCATTTGTCGCCTCTTGCCCTTGTGCACTCGTTAGTGCTTTGGCCTTTAAATTACAGGATTTAAAAAAAAAAAAAAATAAAAACAACCAAACTACAGAACCAACCCTCTTCATCCTTCTTCTCTTCTTCCTCCTCATTCTGGGAGATGCTGCGCTGCGTGCAGGGGAGCACGCCTGCGTGTGGACCGTTATTTTGGCTTTAGTAATAGAAAGAAAGTGCCTGTTCCTTCTGAGACTGACTGCTTTTCTCCTGGCGGGATCAGAAAACTGATCCCACCCCCCTCCAAAAAAAGCGACTCATGAATGTGTTTTGCTTGAATCCAAGTGGTAATTTCAGGTCACCTGTTATTTGTGGGCTCGTAATAGTTTCTTGCTTGTGAGATTTCTGCAGGCTGCTGGGAAATCATCGAAATATTTGCAAGTCCTAAGGGTTTTTGCAGATGTTGTCAGCAGTGTGCTGAATGCAGGAGGTAGGGGCTGGCTGCTATTTGATGCTCCCCCTGTTATAAAAAGTTAGTTAGCAGAGAAGTGTGCTGCAGGAGCGAGATTTTATTAGGCAGCCAGAGAAGATGGACAAATGCAGCCTTCCTTCATCAGGCCTCAATCAGATCTGGCTTTTCGGCATAAAAGCTGCTTTTTCCAACTGCTTCAGCTGCTCTAATGAAAGGCATCACCTCCCCCTGCAAACCTTGCTTGCTTCATCACTGCTACAGTGGGAAGGCTGTTAAAATTACCGTGTGTGCAGCAGAAACGAGGAGTTATTGAAATATAGCATCTCCAGAGCAGCCCAGGAGAGGAGACCTTGTCACTTGGGTGTTGCACGGGTTAGGGAAAGCCTGTTTGCTGCCCAAGTTGCTTCAGTTTTCCCATCAGTAAAATAAGAATAAGGAGATACCCTTCCCGGTGAGATCTGCATATGGAAAATGCCACAGGAAGGTTGCAGATTGCTGCTGTGTCAGCAGTGCTGAAAACAAGACGTGGTTCTAAATCCAGGTTGCACTTACTTGCTGTGAAATGGGTGCAAGCGCGAGGTAAGGCCGTAGGTTGGGCACGGGGGTCTTGTTCACTTTTTCCAACCTGGGAAGCTATTAAGTGACCGGTTCCGTGCAGCTGAAGTGCCTCAGCGCCCGCTCTCTGCTGAAGCAGGGAGGTGTTGTGTTGAACTTGCAGCTCTTTGAGACGGGGGGCTCGCTCATCTCTCAATTGCGAGCGCAATTAAATACACCCTAACGACGTGTCAGGCGGCGCGGGGATGTGAGCACGACAGCAGTGTTTCCCTGTGGAGCCTGCCATGTAGAATACAATGAATAATCATGCCTGTCCTCCTCTCCCCACACGGAAGTGTTCCGATAAATAAATAAAATAAATGAAATTTTTTCATTTCATTAAATTTTTTCCTCCATTTTTTTCCTTTCTATTTTTCATCCAAGCTCTCCCTCTGGTGAGCAATTTCCAGGCAGTGTGGCGCTTAGTGGCTCAGAGGAGAGGATCTGCCGTAGTTGATGTGTTTCTCATCTTCTCGTTTACCCATTTTCCAGGACGAAGGGGACTGGTAGTCCTCCTCCCTGGACTGGTTTCTGCTTACCATGATCCAGCTGCCCACCGTGCTGTCCTGGAGCTGGTACCATTTGCACCCACGAGCTGATAGGGAGGGGAGGAAACTGTGCGTGGGCAGGAGGGGCTTAATTTTACTCATTTGGTATTAAAATAGGGTCGGGCAGTGGTTGTCGGTGCAGTAAAAGAGGAACCAAGGAGGTTTTTGTGTGTGTGCACAGTGGCAATGCCATGGGCATTCTGCAGGGCTGTGGAATCAGGATTAATGGCTCCAGCATCCTTCAAGCAAACTGTATCTCAGAGCGCTTTCTAGAGTTAAATGACACAAGACGGTGGGTAATATATGGTGTAAATCGCAAGAAAACAGCGGCACAAAGATATGGCAGGGGGAATAAATTAAAGCTTTCCGTCACAAAGCCAATAACGGGGAAAGGGGGAGTGGAGAGGTGGAAACAAGGGAGAGGATATTTATTTTCAGATGAGGTATGAAAGCAGTGAGAATCAATGACTAGAACATATAGCATCTCATGCGTATCACCAATATATACACAGCCCTTGCTGCCAGCCCCGGCCAGAGTTTGGGAGGGGGATGACTGAGGGTGCCCAGATTCTTCAGCCACTGTTAAAAGTGATGCAGTGTGTGCCTGGCTCACGGCACCAAGCTCCTGTGCTGAGTTTTTTCCCCTTGCAGGTGGTTTGTTTTGTTTTTTTCAGAGGTGCTGAGGGCTTCTGAAATAGGTCTCCTTACGGTGTCTCAAGCTGGGTCCCCTCTTCCCACTTCTTAGTTGGTCCTTCAAGGCCAGTCTTGCCTGGTCTCATCCAGCAGATGCTGTGAACCTCATGTAGAAAACTGGATTTTGCCTCCTGCCTTCCCAAACCTCCCAAAAGAGGGAAATACAAATCAGGCTGGTAATGAGATGCTAAAGGTGAATTTTTGCAGCATAACTGGCATAGCAGCATGGTTGCATCAATTTTTTTTGGAGCCTAAATCGCTTGGGAAAGCAAGTCATGAACACCCCTCTCCCTCCAAGGATGTCAGCAGTTTTAATTTATATGATTTATTCAAGGTCGTATAGTGGAGCAGGACAAGTTCCTGGCGAGGAAGCTGCACCTTTTCCAGGCCTGCTTTTTATCAGGGAGGGGGCGAGAGGTAGAGGAAGAGGGGAGGAAGATCCCTCGTGCGCCTTGTTTGACAAGTTTGCAAACCAGGGAGCGGGTTTGCAGGCGTCCTCACGTCCCTGGCCGCGCCAGGGAATCTGTCTCTGCTCCCTGGCTCCCCGCTCGCCCCCTCTGATAAGGTAATGAGATGCAAGTCTTTGGTGTGTTTGACAAGCTGCTGTCCTACAGCGCGAGAGCCGAGAGTGCTCAGAGGCTGGGAGAGGAGATTAATTAATGCTAAAAGACACAGTTTGATGTGGCAATGAAATTTCGATTATAATAATCTCTAATTATCTTGTAGCACAAGTGCCTCAGCTCTCCCAGGTGCCTTCCCCAGTTTGAAATTGTTATTTGTCAGCATCAAAGAGGGAGAGGAGCGGGTGCAGGGGGTGCACGCGTGGTCCCTTGGGATGGGGAGCTTATCTTCTGCCAGGGCTGTCCTTTAGCAGGGGTATCTGTCTCCTTCCACAAACCCTGTTGCTGCCTCCTGTCCCAGATCAGGGCAAAATGGGGGGATTTGGGGTCTTCAATACACTTTCTATAAGGTGCAATTTTCAGAGCCTAGGGAGCCAAACTGAGGTCTGTGCAGCTGTTTCGTGGCGCTTCTACTTTGCCTTTTCAAAGCATGTCATTCAAACACCTGGTCCCCAGTGGTGGTTTTGGTTTTCCTTATGGTTTTTATTCAAAATCAACTCATTCCCAGGGAGAAGTTGGGTCTTGACAAAATGACACTTTGCCCAGGAAAGCCATTTCCTTCAGCAGGCTTCCAGGTGCTTTATTGCCTGTCCTGCAGGCTCAGCGAGCTTTAAAGTCCTCCTCCTCTTCTCCCATCAGCCTCAGCCCTTCTATCCCAACGTCCTCACCATGAAATTGTGATGTGTCCCTTCCCGGAGGGATCTGGTGGCCTTTTGCAGAGGCCCCCGTGAGCAGGGCTGGACACTTGTGCTCTGTGCACTGAATAGCAGATGGGCACGTTAGCATCTCTAGGAGCAGGAATAATTGGCTGCTGTGCTCGGTGAGGGTTGTAAGGGGTCTGTGCTGCTCTGAATCATATTTATCTACTTAAAAAGGTCTCAGGAGAGGAAGCATCTTGTTTTTCAAGTTGTTGCCCCCATGGCGTGCTCGCCATGCCGAGGATTAATTTACCCGGTGGTTTCTTGGGGCTGCAGAGGCAGGAGGCATCCTTTAACCCCCCTTCCTCCTCCAGCCCTTCGAAGCCTCGGTGGGTTCCCCTCTTTCCTAGGGAAGGCAGGGAGCATCACCAAGCCCGCGGTGGGAAAGGGGTACGGCGTGTTGTTGGCTGTCACAACCTGTTGTGTGTCGCTGGTCGGAGCGTGGTTGCACTTGTTGAGATGCAAAAGAGTGGAGGGAAAGCAGCCAGCTGCAGGTGAAGCAGCTTTCCCAAAGTCCTCCCCATGCCTTCGCCCTTGCGGGTGGTGGAAAAGCCCCTCTCTGGTCTCCTGCTCCCCTCCAACGCATCTCTGTTGCGAGGGGGCAGCTCCAAGCTCCCCCAAACTGCAAATAGCAAACCCGCTGCATCCCACCCTTGGGACTTCTGCATCTACCGAGAGGGAGGGAGGAAAAGCAACACACAACACCAAAATAATAATAATAAAAAAAAAAAATCCCCGTGTGGGTTGTTTTGAGTCGCAGATCTGTTTGCAAATGAATTTGGGGGCTCACTGGGTAAAAAAGGGCATGCTTGGTAAATCCTATTTCACTTCACCAATGAGCTGAGAAACTCTTGGATAATGGGTTATGAGTTGTAGATCTGTTTGATTGCATTGTTGCAAAGTGGGAATTGTTTTGCAACATAGATTCTTAATCACTGAGGCATCTGTGATTGAATGCGTCGAAAATTGGTTGAAATTGAAAGTTAACTATACTGCAGACGGCTTATTCTTGTGTATAATTGAAAATAAATTCTAATAACTCTTCTTGAAAAGGGCTGCCAGGAGGAAATTTCCAACCTTGTCCTCTCCTCAGCCCCCTCCTCCAATCCCACAAATCCTCCCCCCTCTCCTCTGATCCTTTTCTTCTCCATACAATCCAATCTCTGCACGTCACTCCCTGCATCGTCAGCTGTAAAATATTTAACTTGCAAATAGTTCCTGTCATAATGCCCGGGGATGGGAGCGGCAGAAGAAACTAGAGGAGGTGGTTGGTTGTGCAACGTTTAATTGCACCATGGGGTAAGGTGCAAGAATAAAGTGTCAGCAGAGGGAACATCAGACTTTCTGCAGTCTGTTGCATGGGCAGCTGCAAATTTGTAGGAGCCGAGGGTATGGCCATTTATAGCCTAAAATTACTTCCTTTGGTCTGCAACCAGGCACAGAGGTGCTTGGCCATCACTGAGGCATCTGCTCTGGGTGCAAGTGAATTATTCCTCTGTTTGCCCATGAGGACGATGGAGGGAATCAGGGTCTTGTTTGCCCAAATATTTCGGTTCTCTGGAGTGTTTTGCAGTGTTTGTGGGATGGTTAACGATGGAGAGGAGGTCAGCTGGAACTCCTCTTGCTCTCTCGTAATTTGAGATCCGAAAAGATGTCTTATGGAATTGAAAATTAACAAAATTAAACCTGATACAGGGGAATTTTATATCCATAATAAAATTTTAGTAGGGATGCAATGGCCCTGTGAGACCTTCTGCCCCAAGTTATTATGGAGGCTGAGAGTTTAGCGGACCTCAGGAAGAATTGACTGCTTCAGAGAATAACGTCATCTGGCGTGGTACAGTGCGGAGGAGAAACACTTTGATGATGTTCCTGCAATACTCAAGGGCTAGCGGTGGGTAATTCAGGTCTCAGTGCACTACGTGGTCTTTTGGGATGTCTTTCTCCATTGACTAGACCTCTGCTACACCAATTCTAGGTGACTCTTCCATCCTTGTCCCATCTGCGTTGCCCTTAGGGCTGTAATGCAACCCCTTGGCTTGCCGTTTCCCCCCATCCATGTCTGGGCTCCTCACTCTCCGGGAATTTTTTGGGTTAGAGATGATGATGCGCACAAAAAGGTCCTGCCTCACTGCTTTATGCAGACCACAGAGACGAAAATCAAATGGTACCTTGCTTTTTGCAAGTTCGCGGCAGTCTGCTGGGGGGTTATTCTTCATGGGACGAGAGGTCAGTTTTGCTTGACAAAGAGAAGGGACTTTTTTTTTTTTTTTTTTTCCTTCCAGAGCTCTGTACTGTGCTCAAGCTATTTTTATTCCTTCTTCCACCCTCATGATGGGATGAGGCAGTCAACAGGGTGCTTTCATGGCCTCGTTTCAGAGAAGGCTGTGTAGAAGTTGGAGCTGGGTTATTATTCAGTCCTCCTTATGCTAAAGATGCTTTGAAGCCACACTTGGACCCGCTCGCAATCTAAGCATGGACCACCAAAGAAGAGAGGGCAGAGCAGTACCCCAGGGATGGGGAAAAGAAAAAGAAAAGCTTTTTTTCTGTATTGACTCTCCTTTGATTGCTTGGGAAAAGCAGGCTGTTCTCTTCTGTGCTGCCTAGAAAACTTTGGGCAATTCTACCTCCTTTTGGAAGAGTACCATGACTTTTATAGGGGATAATATCTGTTTAAAGCTGGGTTAACTATGGAGTCCTTCATCATTACTTAAAGTTATCATCCAAATTTGGCACTTGACATCTTTTGGGAAAGCGCCAGCAATGAAATAAAGGAAGCAGTGGACCGAAACTCAATCTGAGCTTATAGATGTCTTTGCATGTATTAGAAAAGTTGCACAAAATCAAATAAATTGATTTTAAATCAATTTATTTAAAATGGTGCAAACTCCTAACACAGACAGAACTGGTTTAACCTTTGCTTAAATTGATTTTGCTTGCAACAGTAAATTACTGAGTGAGACTGAACTGATTTAATGGAGGGTTAAGCCTGTTTAAGTGTGTCCATTTTGGGGGTTTTCATTGGTTTGGAGGATGAGGATGGCCCAGTCATTGGGAGCTTTTGGGGAATTTAGGAAACCTGATTTTTCTTTCTTGCTCTGCCACAGATGGCAGGTCTCCCTCTCTGGGCCTCAGTTTCCTACTTATGATGGGGGGTTATAAAATTTTCCTGTTTTCTAGGAGCGTTGTTTCTTTCGGACCTTGGTGGTAAGAAGTGGACACCTTAGGGTTTGTCTGTCCTGGGGAAAAAAAAAAAATAATTCTGCTACTTTACTAACTCAAGTTTAAGTATTAGTAAAGTAGTTGCTAACAGTTTTGGATTGAGTTGGTCGAGCTAAGCCAGGGCCGCATTTTGGTTTGCAGGATGGAAAAATATACATTTTCCTAACGTGAGGTCTAAAACCCAACCAGGGCTGCCCACGTCCCTCCTCTGCCCATCAAATGTTGTACTTGGGGATGCATTGGAGAATCTCCTCTGGGATAGGGAGGAATACACGCTCCGCAACCATACATGCCTCTTATTTTGACGTTTGTCTTCCAGGGCTTGTTCAGAGAGATGGAGGGAGGCTGCTGGGATACACCAGCTTAGGCTGGCTCTTCCAAGGCTTGCCAGAGCTAAGCCCTGGCAGAGAGTTTAAGATTAAGGTGGTTTTTCCATATGCTGGAGCGGCTCAGACCTGGGTCTTTGGGAGCAGAGGAGCCTCCATCCACCTGAACATGTGTTTTTCAATGGATAGTAAATTTGCCGTGTTGCTTGTCTAGGAGCAATGTGATTTGAATTAATCAAAATGCTCAACTGCAGGAGGAAAGGAAAAAAAAAAAAAAAAGTCTAGATTGATGGAAGAAATGGAGTGGTGATAACTGTGTTTTAATCCAGTAGCTGAGGGTTTAGAACAGCCGACTGGGAATCGATCCTCCTTTTTGCCTGGAGAATTTGAGCCCCCAGCTCGCCGGGAAGCGCTGAAGGACCTTGGCAGATGGGAGGTGCTGGGCTACCCTCCTGCTTGGAGCTCTTTGCTTTGTATACCAATAGGTATTTATTAATTAGGAATCCGAGTGGCTCCCTTGTTCAGAGGTTAGGCTACTCGCTAGGGAAAGCTCTGGTCCCTATTCTCATTAAGGTTTAATTATACAAAGTAAAATATCATCAAGAGGAGGGAGGAAGCCCCCCAAATGCTGCATGTGGGGGGTGGCTGGCAACACGCCGACAAGTGGGAGATGGACACGGCTTTGGGTCCCTGTGGATGGGGGAAGCCGGACGGTTCCCATCAGGGGCAAAAGCGAGGGGAACTTTTTCACTTCTGCCACTGTAAGAGCTGCGGTGTGGATTTGGGGTGTCCAGCCTCAGCGGTGGTGGGGTAGGACAGTGCTAATGCCACGGAGGTCAGTCGGCACCTGAGAAAAAAACAGGTATCACCGTGGAATGCACGGCAGAGGATCCGCGGCTGCTGTTAACTTAAATACCCATCTGTGTGCGTCTTGGGAGCCTATAAATTTCAAGGGATAATTAGTAGCTGCTGTACAGAAAGCAGCGGGGCACTAACCATTTTCACTTGAGTTTCGGAGTGTCTCTTCTGCCCAGGCGGTGGAGCGATGGGGAGGAAGGATGGCGTTGTCGTTCCTCCTCAGACCTGCTGGAGGGTCCAACACCAACACAACTCATTGCACAGGGTGGGGGCTCATCCCCGAGGGAGGAATATAGAGGGTGAGAGGACTCGGGGAATGGTTTGTACATGGATGGCTTCATTTTGAATTGGAGAAATGGTGCTGGATGAGTGACAGCCTCACCTCAGACTCTTGCTGCTTGCACCCCTTCTCTCTGCTTCATCTCCCGGCCTTTCGCAACAGCAGGCATCTTGATCCTGCTTTTCCAACGTGGAAACTGAGGCAAGGAGCTACACAGTGATTCTACTGCCAAAATAAAGACAAGTTGCTTAATTTTTCAGTCACCAGACTGCAGGTTTGGTTGCCGGGGTGGCTGCGGACAGAGCAGAGGCAGAGGGGCATGAGGGGCATCAGGGCTCGGCCTCGCCCGGGGAAAGGGAGGCTTTAATGAGTTCACGGTCTGGAAGTGCTCTCAACTCTTCAGGTGAAAGTTGCTCTCCAGGAGAAGTGCAAAGAGCGCTGATTTGCATTCTTATTGCCGGCAATATCCATAGGGAGAGAATGTCAGAACAGCTGTTATGTCAAATTACCTTCCTCCAGTAACAGGGGATTTTATCTGTCATCTCGTGGAGGGCAGAGGCACTTGCACCCCTTGGGGGAAGCCTGGTTTTGCATATTTTTTGCATCTAGTGCTTTGTGAAATGACGGAGCCTAGCCCAGCACAGTGCAGGAGAGGCACTGGGCGAGCAGCTGAGCCGGGTGGGCGGCGGGTTGAGGGATGGAGCAGAGCAGAGGGAATAGGGCGAGGGCTGGGGGCAGCCCCGGTGCTGCTCTTCCCCCATCGCTTGCCCAGGACGATGCCCAGGGCATTCCCCATCCTGGGCTGTCGCAGCAGCTTGGTGTGTCCTGTGTTGTGAAGCCTTTATTACAGGCTTTTGATATAATCACTTCTTAATTAACTCAAGCGATGGCTTTATTTCTTGGAGCTCATTTCCAAAGGCTTAATTTTATTTCTACACAAAATTAATATTTTACGTTTTTGTGCTCGGAAGAAACGCCTGCATCCAGGCGAGGGGGGAGAGGAGGAAGCTGAGCCAGCGTGGCTCCTCGCACCAAAACATTTCTGGTGCCGTCTGTGTTTTCCTAAGCAGCCATCAAGTTCTGGTGATCATTCGCAGGGAGGAAAAAATAATAAAACTAAGCATGGCTCAAGATCATTAAAAGGCTCCATCTGGACTGTTCTAAGGATGGGCAATGGCAGCAGGACCTGCCTGGCCTCTGCTATACCCACTGCAGGGGGGGGACAACCAGCCAGACTATTTTTACATTTAGGCAAGATTTGGGGGCTCGCAGGAGCCTCTAAATGTCCTTTGTGCCTCTTGGCTCTTTGTGCAGTAAAACCCTGCAGCGGTGGGGGAATGCTGAGCGCGGGTTTGGTGCATCTGTGTCTGCGTGTGCAGGGCTGGTGTTGGGGCAGGGATTGCCCTTTGGTTTCACACTCCTACGATGCTGCAATCCAGGGCTGCTGAATGGCAAAATGTGCTGCTGCTGCTCTCTCTGCCCACCTCACCCTGCTGTGAGAGCCCTGCCCTCCCCTCCCGCTAAGAGGGCACAGGTAGCTCAGGTGGGTTTTGTGCGTGGGGATCCCGTCGTAAAGCTCCAGGCTGGGAGTGGAGATTCAGTCCCAACAGTGATGCATTGTGCCTCAGTTTCCCCTCCCATAAAGCCATTCCGATGTCTTTTCTTGAGGTGCTTTGGAAACTATCGGGACCCTTCGGGGAGCAAGGTACTTCTGCTGTTGTCCGCATGCATGGCTCCAGTTCATCCGTGCCTTGTGCTCAGACAGCAGCTTGGAGCAGGTCTAAGCCAAGCTGCATCCGATGGGAATCTCTCCCTTCCTCTCCCGCTAATCCCCATCCTGCCCTAAACTGCTCAGTGGCATTAGGTCTTTAAATAAGCTTTGGATGGGGTGGTGCACCCCAGGGAGAGGGGGCTACAAATAGTCCCAGCTAGGTGAGTCAGAGTGCCCTGAAGTAGCCACAGGCTGGCTCAGATGAGCTGGATGTCCACAGCTCCCGTTTTAAGCACTTTGGGATTAAATCACCTCCCCCAAATCCTAGCCTGTGGCCAAGCCTGGGAGCTGGGACTCGATCCTGCAAGGGTCAGGCTCTGCTCCCAATCCCCTGCATCCCTGCTGGGGGTACCCCAGGGATGTGACGGTGCCCTGCGCCCTGGGTTGTCAGGTGGTGTCACATGTTATGTCTTATTAATTGCAACGGCTGGATCGCACTCGCAAGCTTTGATGCATAATTCCGTTGCTGAGCTATCATTTCCCATGCTCCAAACAGAAGGAGTCTAGAGTGAGTTAAGCGCTGGAAGTGAGGCAGAGGGACGCTGGGAGATATTAAATTTCTGTAGCCTTTCAGAGGCTCCATAATTCATAATCCTGAAACGCACAGCCTGATAATTGCCCTAATCACTGGAGAAACATGGCCAAAATGTACTGAAATAAGCCATAAAACTCATTACAAGATAACAAGATTCTATCTATTCTCAGAGGTCGCGTTAAAGCTCGGCAGGTCAGGGAGTTAATCACCTCCTCCAGCGGAAGCAACACCGATAAGCGGCCGTGCGGGGTGCGTGCCCGCAGCCTGCCTCTGCCCGGGTCTCACCTGCCCCTCGCCCCGTGTACCACCTTGGGTTTGGATGCACATGAGGTGCAAGTGGGCTGGGCAAGCTGGCATTTGGCTTGGCCAGGAAGAAGTACTTTCCCTCGGGAGGCCGAGTTTTCCCTTCTCATCCAGAGAAGCAACAGCCTTTCCAGAGCAGCGATGCTTTCCTTGCCGTCAGCCACAGCCTGACACTCCTGTAGGACCTGCCTTGTATTTTCTACTACTTTTCATAAGCAACCCACCCTTGGTAAAACAAGGGAGTGATCCCTCTGCAAAATTTTTTGCAGGGTGTGGTGCCATGTGCCATATTTTTCAGGGGATTGGTCATTAGGATGTTTTCCCCCATCACTGGTGTGTATCAGCTTTTATCCAACCCAGCTCCGTGCTGCGTTATGTCTTGGGGAAGACTTCAGGTGTCTCAAATTCCTGCTTGGGGACACCCGCTTTGGCTTCTGGTTGTGAAACGTCCCTGTTAGGGATCTGTCTGAGCGGGGGAACGGACTCTGCGCTCAAGTCCCTCGGAGGGGCTGGGGAGGGGCTGCAGGTGCTCCCCCATCACGGGACAGCCCTGGGCAGCCGCCTCCCCGCTGGACTTGTAGTGATGGATACTGGTCACGCAGCTAATCCATAAACCTCGGTAACTGCTGCTGATGAGTCAGTGCTCATTTAACATGAAAAAACCCTCCTGTGAAATCCATCTCCTTGGATTTAGCAGAGCTGTTTGTTGACTAAATATTAATTGGTTATTAAAAGTATTGGTGAGGAGGAGGAAATTCTAAGTTTCCCCAGGGCTGCGGCTCATTCTGCCTCCCGTGCACGTGCCCCTTTGTGCCCCTATATGCGGGGACCCCTCCTCCTTTGCTTGAGCCCTCCTTGCTCAGATTTTTTATCCTTCTATTTACCACTCTCAACCTTAAAGGAAGTGTGGCAAAGGGACCCAAGGTCCTCTGCTACTGATAGTAGCAACACCTCCGCACATCCCTCCTTCTCTGACTTAATCCTCCTCCCTTTTTCCTTCTTTTTCTCATGAACTTTGACAAAATAATTCGTTTTTTCCTCTCCCCTGCCTTGGGGGAGATAAATGCAGCAAGGTAAGAGTCTGTATATGTCATATTGGGGAGCAAGAGGGATGGTGGCACAGTAAAGTGTCTTCTAAATCCCACCAAATCCTGCTGTGGATGGGGCTGCTGGAGGGAGCCGAGTTTGATGGGAAGCTGTGAGCGTGGGCACCACAAGAGCTGTGCCTTCCCCTCCATCACATCATCGCTGCGGGGCTGTGGGAGTTGGCCAAGCCTAGAAAGCGCCGAGGACAAAAACATCTCCTGCTCTGATGTAGTGTGTGTGTGTGTGTGTGTGGGGGGGGTTTGAAGTGAAGAAGGCCCTGGGGTTTATTTACAGATGTTGAGAAAGAGGGTTGTTGCTTGAAAATTAGCAATAATACTCCCCAAGGGGTGCTGCATCCCTCCATCGTGCTGCTTGGGGAAGATCCGTTTGCTTTGCTGTGGCTGGAATGGAGCGTCTTAAGCAGAGAATTGGGAGAAATAGGTACACCCAACGTGAACTTCAGTTGTTCGCAGGGAGGGTGGTCAGTGGCAGCCAGACTTTGCTCTTGCTGCTGGTCTGAGCAGACCCACGACAGCATCCCGGGGTGGTTTGCAGTGATTTTCTTGTGGATGAGTTGTAGGGCGGGATTTTAAACAGGAAAATCATGTCAGTTGGAAAAAAACCGCATTATTTTTTTCACTAAGAAACGAATGAAAGGAGTGCTTTTTGTGTGCTTGCATGGACCTGTGTCCTGCTGGGTGACAGGAGCAACAGTTTAAAGCTGTCATGCATTTTTCTGTCCCCTAATCCTCCCTCCTGTTTCATGAGGGATGGCAGGGAGCCCCACGGGTGCAGAACATGTTGCTTTGCCCAGTGTGAAAAATCAATAAATATGCTTGCTGCAAAAAAACCACAATGCACAGCAAAACTTGCTACAAAGCAGGGAGGAGGGAGAGCAAGAGCTCCTCTCAAAGGAATAGTTGTTTGAGAGGGAGACCTTAGAAAACTGGTAATAAAGCCAAGCACTTTGCTGGGGAAGTAGAATAACATCAGACTGGGGATGTTGCCGGCACCCGGCGGGAGGACACAAACCTGGTGAAAAGGTTTCGATTCTGGTCCTGGGTTTTCCAGAAGAGTTTTTGTCCTGTTCCCACGCCAGCTTTGCAGCCGTGAGTGGAGCCAGTCGATGCAAAGGGGCTGCGGTCCCTCTCCCTTTTCCTGGAGCATCCCTGCGGGCCGGGCCGTGGGGATGATGCTGGGCAGCTTCCCCGGCTTTGGCAGGGCTCTGTCCCCATCTAGCGATGGCTGCGCTGCGGCTGGCACTGCCGCAGCCTCAGTAGCGCAGGAAGGCTTCGTGTTTTTCGCTTGATTGCTCCCACGCAATGGGAACAAGCTGAACTTGACCCCTGTCTGCTCAGGGCTGCCTTCACCTCCCTGCCCGGCAGCACCAAACCCTCGCCGGGCAGAGGGAGGGAGGAGAGCGAAACCCACCGCAGCGACTTCTGCTGTTAAAGCTAAAAGTGAGAGAAAGCCCCTGAGTTGAAGGGGATGAGGAGCAGCCAGGCTGTCACCACTCATGGTTTTATGATGGTGTTAGAAAGAGCAACTGGTAAATTGTTAGAGAGGGCTTTGTTTGCCCTGCTCCGGGCTGGGGCTGCATTTTAGGGCATCCTCCGAGCAGGTATCGACCTTTTCAGGAGAGAAAGGGAGAGGGGTTTATATCTCATCTACCTGCAAAAGAGAGGTGTGGAGGCAGCAGACAGGGCCGGGGTGTGGAGCGTTTGGAAGTCCAGCGAGGGGAGGAGGAGGAGGAGGAGGGAGTTGAAGACGGAGCGCCGGCAGCCGAGCGTGGCGTTGCGCCCGCAGGGAGCGGCGGTGATGGAGCGCTCGGGGCTGCAGCCTCCCGTTGCGAACGGGGCACGCTGGGCCGTCTCAGTCTGGCGGTTTTGTAATAAAACCCCACCACCCATCACAAGCACAACGTGTCGAGCCGGTCTGGAGCAGAAGGATTTCTTTTGTGCCTGTGCTACTCTTGGTAGCAGCCATTAACTCTGCGCAGGATGGTGGATTCGCAACCAGCAGACCAGGCTGCGGTGGGACGTGCTCTCCTGCCTCCAGAGCATCCTGCACGCCCCGTCGGGCACGCTGCTGCTTTGGCGTGTGCCCTGCCTGCGTGCAGGCCACCGCTGTCCCCACTGGCAGCCCGTGCAGGCAGGCAGCAGGCTTGACGAGGCATATGGATGGGTGCAGGCGGTCCTACATCTGTTCCTCCCATCAGCTCTCCCCGGGAGTTGTTAGCACGATGCTCAGCCTGGATGAATAACCCCCGTGTCTTCAGGAGGTCTTAAATCATAACCCAGAGTCTTCCCGTTCAGGCAGCACACGGGGCTGCAGATGCTTTGCAGAGGGATGAGACCAAATTTCTCCTCCTTCCTAGATGGAACAAGCGAGACCGTACGTCGTATTTCTACACGTTTGAGGTTTTCAACGTGTAGCTCATATACCGGCAACGAGTGTGTTGTAAAGGCAGGCAGGTGGATAGATGGAGTTGATAAAACTTCTCTTTAATAACAAAAATCTTTTCTAGTACTAAGCATTCCTTAACGTTAGGGCCTGTTAGGCTGCAGATAGCATTGTAAAAGATGGGGTAGGAGGCTTTTGCTTCAGTCATTCAGGAATGAGCTGGAGAAAACCCTTCACAGGTCAGTCCTGAGCCTCAGGGGGAGCGGGAAGGCTTCCCGGGTTCCCCTCACACTTGCATTTTCCATCCGTTAAATGGGAACAGTCTGGGAAAATTAACTGGGAAGTGCTGAGGCATGCAAAGGTGAGGCTGCTAAAGCATTAAGCTTATGCTCATTGAGGTGAACTGCCCCGTCTCACCTCCCCACCACCATTTCTCCTCCTTTATTTGTTACTTTGCCTTTCTCCAGCTCTTTCCTTTACCCCCTCAGAGGGGAAGCAGCCATGTGGATGCGTGTGCGCACACGTGTGATGGGAGGAGGTGGGCACTGGCTCAGCATGGAGCAAAAAGAGCCGTAACAGAGGGAAATCTGGATTCAAGGAAACACTTTGAAAGTAGAGAGTCCTTTAAAAGAGTGGGGAAAAAAAGAGGAAGTGGGAGGAAAATAGCTTTCAATTTTTGCCATTTCAAAGCTTTAAGCTGACCTGATTTCAAAGAACGCGTGTGTAATACTTTCCCTCTTTCTTCTCTCTCTCTCTTTTTTTTTCCTAATAGGTAAGTGACATTTTATTCTACTCATCCTCAAGGCAAAGTTGTTTGGGGCTTTTTTTGATTTTTTTTTTTTTTTTTTTTTTAAAGCAGGGGGGATAAGACAATGCAGTGAAAGAGCCACACAGGCATAGCAGCCGGTGGCACCGGGAGAGAGGGATCAGAAAGCTGTGCAGGTAGGTGGCTCCAAGCGGGGACCGCCACCGACCCAGGGAAGGGATGCAGCCCTCGGGGGACACACAGCCACCATGGCCATCCCCAAATCCTCTGCTGCGCCCAGTTTTGAGCAAATTGTTGAGAAGAGCCTTAGGAGGGGCCTTCCCGGCAGCGCTTGGGAAGCAGAGGGAGGTGCTGGTGGGCAGGAGAAGCCTGTGGCGGGGGGCAGGAGTGTGGGCACAGGGCTCGCTCCCCATTTCTGTGCGGTGCCATGGGTTTTGGTGGGCTGGATGTGCTGATGGTCAAGTGTATGGATGAGGTGGCTTGTTGACATTTTTGCAGCCTGCTGCTTGTTCATCCCTTTTATTAGCGATGTGGGGCATAGGACCGCTTTTGGTGTAGGAGAAAACCATGATATAGGTACAGAAATTAATCCAGTTAGCATGTGGAAATACCTGGACTACATGCTGCAATGAAACTAGACATCTCCTTGCCTTCCTGCACATCCCTCTCACCCCCAAAATCTCTTAGGGTAGGTCTGATGGGGTGAACCTTGCTCTTGCATTTCTGAGCTGCAGCGCATTGTGGAAACGGCATCGTGTGACTAACTGGAATGGTTTAGCGGGAGCTGGTTTTGCTGATGGTTTGCGGTAGGAATGAGGTAATTTCTTGGGGGTCTTTCCAGACTGATCTTCTGCGAGTGTGCTGATTTCTCCTGAAAATTTGGCCTGGCAAGGCAAACTTAAATTACAGCAGTAAATGCCCTGGGCACCGTCCAGGAACAGGCGGGAAAGAATTATTGTTTCCTGCCCTGTTTTGCTCTGCAGCAAGATGTCTTTATAACCACGTGTATGAGCAGGACAGGGTATTGCCAAGCAGGTATGCAGCTGCAGGGCTTTATCCAGAAGTCTAGCAAGAGAAAAAAGTAGCTGTAAACAACAGCAAAAAACCCTACCTAAGCAAACAGCGGTGCGTCCTTCCTCTCCCGGTATCCCTGTGGAGCCCAAAGGCGTGTGGAGCAGCATGTTGTGAGCTCTTTCTTTATTTTTCGTCTCCCTTTCAGCTCCTTATCAACCGAGTTGACCACTGCGTCGCAATCCTTCCCTGCTTGTGCTCATGCTGATGCTCCAAGCAACCAGCTGCCCAGCTGGGTTATTCCGGAGCCCACCTCCAGCTGAGCTGCCGGGAGGTGAAACTTGGGGAAATCTGCATTTTTTTGGACTTAAAATTGAAGGCAGGACTGGGAAAAGAGGCTGGTAGAGAATAAATACGGGCCGTGGAGACCCCAGGTCTGTATGAAGTTGTTTTGTTGTCCATGCAATCCCACCCGAGGTCTGCATGGATGCGCAGCTCCCTGGGACTCTCAGAGAGAGCTGTTCATTAGCAGCTTGCTGCAAGGGGAATATTTTTTAAGCCATATCGTTGTTTCTCAGCTGCTTATATTTTCTTTACCAGAAGGAAGCGTCAAGCCCTTCTCTAAGCATGTTTTGCTGCTCCAGTGTTGGGGGTGTTAGGAGGAGCAGGGATGGAGGTGTGGGGGGACTTTGGAAGAGACAGGGTGTGCGTGAGGGGGCTCAGGCACGTTCCTGCAAACAGGTAATTAATTTGATTAAAAGTAGAAGTTTGAACCTTTTGGGCTGGGAGGAAAAGATAAGTTTGGAAAAAAAAAAAAAAAATCAGTGTTTTGATTTCCATTTTGAAATTTGGTGTTTACTCCCCCACCCGGATTTGCAGAATAAAAGGGAAAACAGGAAGTAAATGATTTAAAAACCATTTTGCTCCGAGAAGATAATTTTCCCTTCGCTTTGATGTTTTGTTTCAGGGAGGGGGATGTGTAGGCTCGAGGTTTGCTTTATCAGGTGACTCGAGATCTCATCCCTGCGCTCCCGGCGACTCCCGAGCGTCGCCGGCGGTACCCGGGCTGCGGCGGTGGCCTGGGGGACCCCAGATAGATGGAGAAGTGGAAGCGAAAGCACCCCTGAGGGGAGCTGAGCTGAGAGGCAAAACACAAAGTGTGTTTGAGGCAAATATTTGGACAATCTCAAGGCTTTGTTTAAACGAAGTGTCAACCGTTAATAGGTGATCCCGCCGGGAAAAGCGGATCCTCCTGCCACCGGCAGATTAGAGCATCGCTGATTGGGGGGGTGGAATGTAGAGTCAGAGTGGTCCAGAGCTCTTGAGTTTCTGCCCAGAACCTGCTTGGAAAAGCGACAAATGGAGCAATTTCTTCCCCAAAAGGGTGAGGTCCTGCAGCCCATCTCTGTGGTTTGGTGTCGGGAATATAACACGTGCCCTGCAGCTGGGGCACGGGCGCCGAGGGATGGGTTTGGGGTGGTGCTGGATGGAGGTTTTCTTGTGTAGTTTAGCGAGGAATCTTAATGAGATGGTGGGGATATACGGGCTGGGAGACTAAAGCAGCACTGGGGCCATTCCCACGCCCCTCCAGCCCCATTAACAGACTTCACAGGAATTAGGAAGCGGCACTATATAGATTTTAATAATTTTCCTTTTGGTCTTGTTTGTCCTCATACCTCTCTCGTTCACACTCCTGGTTTTGATCTCTCTTGTAAAGTGTTTACATCCCACAATTATTGTAATTACCTGTAGGAAACCCAGGAACATGCTGCCAAACTTGGGTAAATCAAAGGGCCTTTAACCCTTTCCGTGCTGAGCAGTCCTGACAGCAGATGCCTCTGAGCATACTCCCCATCCCGTTGCCCTGCTGGTCCTGGCTTTGTTGTATTAAATGTGCTAAATACTGCAGGTGTTAAACTCATTGCTCAGGTTTTAGTGCCCCTATGGGGGGAATAAAACAGCTTTTTCTCCCTCTTCTCTTCGAATTTCCTCTGCTTACCCCTTCACCTCCACCTTATACCCCCGAAGCAAAGGCTGAAAGCAGTTCCTCCTCAGCCGGGTGTTTGGGGCTGCATAAATGAGAAGAAAAAAGCCTGTGGAGGCTGTAGTTGGTAAGAAATGGGCCTTGATCAAGACCCAAGGAGAAAAGAAATGGAACTGCTGCTTCTAATACCTGCCCATTCCATGACCCAGTCCTGAGCAGAGTCTGCAGGTTTTTTGCTGGTTGATGGCTGCAGCTTGGCCGTGGTGGGCCTGGGGCCCGGACCTTGTTTGTGAATCCCATGGGTTCCCGCCAGCCCCGACTGACAATGATTATTCTTTCTCATTTGGGAATGATTTTGCCTCTCCTTGGCCATCTATTTGTTTACTGATTTGTTTGCTGCTCGGGGCTGGCTCATTGTGACTTTTTGGGGAAGCCCAGCTGGAAATGCTTCTGGGAGCAAGACAGTGAGCAATAGCAAAATTGTAGAAATGGATAACTGTGGAATATGAAGCTGTAATTCCTTCACACCGAGGTGGTAGACCCCCAATCAGGATGGGGTAGTGTAGGTATTGATGGAAGGAGGATGGGTTCAGTGGGACCTGGTGGTTCGCTTTGCTCCAGCCAAGTCAGGGGTAGCTGGTTCCCGGCCTCCCTTGAGTGTGGCCAATGCAAGAAATTCAGCTGCAACCCACTGCAGGGAGCCTTGTGCTCACAAGCCAACATTGCCCAGGCTGTGAGAAAGCTTTAAGGCTAAACCCCCGCAGATAAGCCATCCCTCCAGGCGTCCGTTGTGGCAGAGGAGTGATGGGCTCAGCGATGCGCGACGTTTTCTCTCCCCCAGCAAGATGGAAAGCACGGGGGAAGCACCGAGCAGCGCAACAGGTCGCATTTCCTCCCTCTCCTTTTAATCCCCGATTTCGGACAAACACGGACCCAGAAAGGGAGAGAAGAGGAATTAAATTAACGAACACAATTTCTCCCTGTCATTGCACTCTGACTAATGAGTCTATTTCTGGGTAATAAGAAGGAGCAGGAAGTGACAAGGCACTGTAATGAATTAGTGGCCCAGAACCTCGTTAGTCAGAATAATCTTTCCATGAAAGATAAACGATGCAAACATTAATTACGAAGCCACTGCGGAAATGCATTTTGTTATTTGGCATCCCAAGACATCTCTTCAAGTTATTACTGGAGTGAGGTGCTTTAGGGAAAAAAAAAAAAAAAGAAGAGGTGATATGTTGGTCTCCAAGGATCACCTTTGTGAGGTGACGCATGAGCTGAGCAGCAGGGTGACTTCCAGGGGACATCACAGATTTCCAGGATGTCCCTCCCTGCTTGTATTAATCATCTGTCTTGCAGTGATGCCTGTGGGTGCCTGCCAGCCCCATGCCAGGCGCTGTGCAAACCCATGGGCATGAAGAAATGCCAAGTCAAAGAAATGTGTCCTCTGTGGGTTTAAAAACCCAGCAGAAATTTAAAAAAAAAAAAAAAATAGTTGGGAAGTAGGGTTTGGGTTATTTATCTATGTCACACTGCAGATGGGGGTTGCAGAGTTTTGGCTGCAGGGTTTGGGTGAGCTCGCTCTGTCCGTAGCTCAGTCATTACTGATTTCTGAAAAAGACAGCTTAGAACTGGAGCAGGTACGTCCCTGTGAGCCACAATCACACCTCGGATTGCCCTGGAGGCAGTGGTACGGCACAGCTGAAACCAGGCTGGATTTTAATGGCGGGGAAAGAAGCAGGAACATTAAAAAAAAAAAAAAATAAATTAAAACTTATATAGATATATGTATGTCTATATATCTCATGAGGGAATAAGGAAAACAGTTCTACCCCTGCTCTCCTTTCCAGCTACTGGCTGCTCCCTCCTCCACTGTATTAGCACGGCTTGTCCCAATTTTCTTCTTTGTTGTTTTTATTCCTGACGTATTCTGGCTCTTCTTGGAAATTTCAAAGAGGCAGCACCCGGTGTTTGGTCGCAGCAGCGGCTGTGCCTTCCAGGTGCAATTACTTTGCAACACAACTTTATTTTTGCGCAGTGTCTTTCATATCAAGCAGCTGGGGAAAACGCTTTGTGGTGTCTAGTGGGGTTGGGGAGAAGGTGAGGGAGCGGTACCTGGGGGAGGGATGGGAGGAGATGTGTTTGCTGTCAGTACCCACATCACGTTTTAATTCGGCAGCCCCAGCAATGAGACTTTGTCACCCCCCGATGCAGATGGGATAGATCTGGTGGACGTGATGTTCTCCTGGGACATTGTTTCCCTCTGATGCTGCTCTTGGAGGACCTGAAGTCTGTGCCACTCCTGACCAGCTTTAGTTTTGATGCCTTGGGTGGGTTTTATCCGAGTAGCAGAACAAGTCAGATACTCGCACAGATGCTTTTGCAAATCCTGCTGAGCGTTTCCAGGATTATGTAAGTGTTATTTTGCAAACCCTTCTCTTCGCCTCCCTGGATCGGAGATCACGGGCTGTTAATGGGAAGTAATAGTGGTACATTGCCTTTGCAGAGGGTTGTGAGGATACAGGCATCTGTAATTACAAGGTGCTCAGAAAGTGCCGTAATGGGGCCAGCTATGTATTGCAGCAATGCAAATATTTCATAATAATATCTGTGCTGCTTCTAAGAACCTGTCTCCGAAGGCATTCGTACCGCTCCAGCTGCATCGCTCTGAGATGGCTCTAGTTAACGCAAAACAAATCTAATAGCCTGTGTGTAGCCGTGCTGCTAAGAGGGTATTGCTGGCTCTGGGTGAGACTTGGACACTCTAGTTTAAGATGTCTTTGTGCTGATCCCCATCCCTGAGTCCGTGTCCAAGTTATTTAACTCCAGGGGGCCGGGTACGTTGTGGGGAAGGAGGGGTGAAAGCCCTCTCTGGTGGAGGAGCTCCCTGGCCATCCCGCTTAGCTGGCCCTGCCTGAGCCCTTAGCCTGCAGCAAATCCAAGAGCATTAGTCTCCCGGTCTTTCCCTGGAGGCGTAAGAAAACACGCTCGAATGTCAAAAGTTAAGAACAGCTGGTTATTGCAACCCTGCCTCATCCACAAGACCCCATGTCCAAGCCATTAAATGTGTTCTGAATCCCAACCTGGGATCCATTTTCTTCAGGGTGTTGTAGTGCCAGGCTTCCACTGATGGCAGTGGGTGTGAGTTGCCTAAATGCTTTGGAAAGGCTTCTTTGGGGTCTTTCCTCTGCCCATAAGGGCATAAAAGGAAAGCGATGAGGGGCAGGAGGGATGGGGATGCTGTGACAGCAGCCCCAGTGCTGAGCCAGGACCTGCTTGGTACTTAGATGGCAAATGCTGTTTGTTCCCCTGGTTGCTGGGAGAGATGCTATCCACGCCTGCCAACGCTTGCCTCGTGTTTCTGCACTGCCCTGTTACCTCCTTTCCCTCAAAAGGCCAAGGGAAGGGGGAAAAATGATCAATGAGTCAACACATCTCACTTTGCAGAGCATAGGGAGCCCTCAATCACAGCATGAAATTACCTCACGCTCCCAGTAATCACCACCATCATCATGGCTATTGTCTTAAGAAGGGGAGAGAGAAAAGAAATAACCCTGACCTTGTCTTTTAAAACGTTATTATTGTTTTCCATCAATTGTTAGCTAGTTGTGCTGGTACTTGAGTTAAAGGAAGAGAGAAAGAAGCTGGAAATACGCTGAGAAATAGCCGTGCTAAACCACTTCCACCCAGAGCTAAAGGACTCTGGTGCCTGGATAATTAAGGAGCCCAGCAAGCCCCCTACGCACCAGGTTATTGTGTTTCTGCCTCAGGTGCTCTTCTGCATTTTCAAAGCGCACAGGAATGGATCAAACAGGATTTACTCCTTTCTGCAAGGGCTGGCTGACAAGCCAGGATTATGCTCTGTGAAAGCATCTGATGAGGAATGAAATGAGACGTTGCAAAAAGCGCTCTTTAGAAAATAAGCGAAGCAGGTGGGAAGGGAAGAAGAAGAAGGGAAGCGGCAAACGGGGATGATGATGTCCTGGCTTTGTGGCCGGGTGGCTCCTTGGGTGGAACAGGGACAGGAATGGTGACCCGTGCTCCCACCCGTGAGGGCCGGCTGGGATGTTGCGTGAAGGAACGTTGAGGTTTTGATTGTGTTTGATATTGGGAGGGGGCTTGAACCTGAATTTCCCAGAAGGACTCCCAACCGCCTGGGTGGGCTGGTGTCTTCTGTAATGTTCCCGCCATGACTTTCTGCCTCTTTGAGACCTTCTCCAAAGCTTACTGGGTCCATTAAAGCAATTTTTAATTTTGGTGGGTTGAGGATACAGCCCATAGAAAAAGGGGAGCCCTTATCCTAACAAACCATTCTGAACCCCCACCCAGGGGTGCCACAACTGGCAGGGGCATTTCTGCAAGGAGCACTGTTATGGCCAAACAGTCCTGTCCTAACGAAGAGCATAACCACAACACCCTGGGGAACCTTGCGCCCCGTTTCCCCTCCTGCTGTCTGCCAAAGGGTGACAATTTAATTACTGGATACAGCTGGGGGTGAGCTCCTCGCCATGGTGGGACACAATGTGGGAGCCAAGACCCGGGAGGGAGCTGCCACCCTCCCGCCTGGGCTTCCCACACCCGCGCAGGCTCTTGAAGCGTTCGCGTGCTGCCGATCGTCTTTTGCAAGCAATTGTCATTTCGGAGGCTTGACATCCCTGTCAGGGGATTGTGTTTTCTCCCCCCTGCTCTTCCCGTCTCTCCTTCATCCCCCAGCCCGGTTTCTGGCCCCCCCCAGCGTGGCGATGTCAGACGGCTGATGTGCCGCAAGGCAGAGCCGAGCGGGTGTACGTGTGCGGGGAGCACAGCCTCCGGGAGATAATTGACTTCAGAAGCGTTTCGTATGAGATCTGGGAAGAAAGCAAGTGAAAATATGTTATTTTACAACCTTGATACTCCTGACCTCATTGGAAATAAATATACACATAACAGCCTGGAGAAATCAGATGCTGCATTTAATGGAGAGGCAGGGATGGGAACGTGGGGCTGTGGTGGCCTCGCACGGTTCCGCTGGGTACTACAAGGCTCCGCTACGGAGTAGAGATGCTTGAGAGGACGTGCAGGGTGCTGGCTTATTGGAAGGCAGGAGAAGAGCAGCCCCATTTTCCTCCCCAGCTGCTGCTCGGGGCAGTGGTGCGATGCTGTGGACGCGCTGTGCTCGGGGGGCGGTTGCGGAGGGAGCTCAGCCCATGTGCCGTGGTCCAGCTGCACCCCCAGAACACGAAGCTTTGGCGTTGACACTCCAGTGCACCCAAATCCCCCGGCCCAGGGGGGTGTGGAGGGTGCTGGGGGGGAGATGCTGTGTCCCCCACCACTGCTACAGCCTCCCGGGGCGGGGGGCAGCCAGGGCACCTTGGCTGCCCCTGCCTTCCCTGGGTCCCTCTCTGCCATCTGTGCCAGGGTCGTTAAAGGTGTGAATTAGTGCTTGTCGTGCAGCGCTACTTAAAGGTAATGAAGTTTACTTGGCTGGGTAAATTACCAGCTCTCTTTAAATGGCCCTTTTTTTCCCTTCATTGCTATGCAGATGTATGCTAATGTGATGGTCTCCAAACACAACTTTGATGACCTTCTAATTTTTATTTATTTATTTACTTGACGAAGCAGTTTCGGCTGGCAGTGTAATTTAATTAGCATCCTTATTTCGGAGCTGGCCTGGCAGGCAGGGGAGAGGAGTTGGGACTGCAGAGGAGCTCCAGCAAAGGAGATGGGGCGAGGGGGGCTCCCCAAGCCGGGGGTCTGGACCACCCAGGGGGGTATTTGGGGAGCAACCGTGCACCAGTGGGGTTTCTCGCATGGAGTGGGGTGAACCTTGCACTTCTGGGGTCGTGCAAAAGGAAGGCGCTGAAAATGAGCTTAATGGGGGGAGAGCTTTGGATGGCGGCTGAAGGAGGGCACTGCAGGGAGCCTGTGCCCTGCTGCCAGCCGGCCCCTGCCCGGGAGGCTGCTGCCAGTTTGTTATCTTCGGTGTGGGGAGCAGCTGGGGGGACAGGGACCGCGGATGAAGCGGTATCGCCTCCTCTTGCAAAGCGTCTGCCTTGCTGTAATGAATCGCAGCCCGGGAGGAGCGCCTCCGACATCTCCGGTGATATATCTGGAATTTCTCTCCTGCAAGGGAACGTGTGGCACAGCAGTAATCGGAGGCTGTCTGGGGAAATCAGGTGCTTGGACACGCAGGCAGCCACCGAGTGCCCGTTGATAGGTTTGAGAAGGGGCAGTTTCCCAAATCCCCCTCTGTGCTGGACAGCCCTTCCTTTTTGCCTCCTTGTGCCCCTTCCCGTTGCCCAAACCCCCCCCCCCACTGTCCTCTCCCACTCACAAAACATCCTTCTGTCCCTGTGCCAGCGTTGTGTCGGCGGCAGGCAGCCCCAGGCACGCCAGCTCCAGCTGCTGCTGTTTAGGTATAAGTGTTTACATTTGTTTATCACAAAGACACCCCTGAGATTTCCCCGCTCATCCGTAAACGGGGCCGGAGAGCTCAGCAAGGAAACCTGTAAAAGGCGTTTGTCAGCAAAAAAACCCCCATAACCAGCACCTGGCTGGGTCCTCTGCTTGGAGGGGCTGGGAACAGGGCTGGGTGCCTGGGTGGGAGATGTTGGGACCCCCCAGCTGGGGCCAGGGGGAACTTTGTCCCCTGTCAACAATGTTGAGGTGCCTCTGGCGTGTGGGACTGGGCTCTGCCAGCCATCCTCTCCTCCTCCCCTGCCGTTTGCTTGAGGTGCTCATCTTGCAACTATGATGCCCTGAGCCTGGCATAGGAAGAATAACAACAATAATATTATTAAAAACAAGAAAAAGGTGTTGGCAGGGGGATTGTGGCCTCTTCTGCCCATCTGTTCTGCCTGGTTAGAGGTTAATGCGAAACCCAGGGGAGGGGAGTGCAGCTTTGAGGGGACCCGGCTCGAAGGAGCCTCCCACTGCCATCCTCTGTCCTCGCAGACCCGACACTCCATGCACACAGATTTATATCTCAGATGGCTGAGACATTGGTGGCAGACGGGGAAGAGCCTCGAAGCCTGGAAGAGGTGGAAACTTGCTGCTGTCCCTCGCGTGGGTGCAAAGTGTGATGTCTGTGGAGCGCAGAGCCATGGGGCTGAGTCCGGGAGGTCCATCCACATCCGTAGGGACCTACTGAAGCTCTCCAGCTCCAAAGAGCTACCCAAGCCGCCTCCTCTCAGATGCTGGTCAAGCTGTCCATCCTCGGCCCAGTAAATGCAAGCAGGCCTGTGCCAGGCAGGCAGAGAGCACTGGAGAGGAGGCTGCGTGCCTCTCCCCAGCCTCTCATCCTCCCGTTTTGTCCTCGGCCAGGAGCTGAGAAGCACAAAGCCATTTCCGTGAGCGGCTGGTCCCCCTCCAGCCCTGGGCTGGGCCAGAGCCGGGATGTTGGCAGCAAGGAGGTAGTTCAAACTTTTATTGGTGTATTCATGTCCTCCGATTGACTGATAAACTGGCTCCTCATTATGTTTTTGTGTTCTACTCGTCTTTTTAATTAGCCTAAGGGCCTCATTAGCAGCAGCAGCAGCAATGACTCTGTGATCAGCCTTGCCTGGCATCCAACCTGCATAATGTCGCACAGGCTCCACGCAAAGGGGTTACCTGTGAACGGGGCAGAGCCGCTGCTGAAAGCCTCCCCCCTCCTCCCCGGATCCCTGTCCCCGAGGGAGGGGGCGCAGGGACAGTCCTGGAGGTGGATGGCGTGTGGTGGTGTTGGCTTCATGGTGTGCTGCTGCAAAAAACAGAGGGTGCAGAAAATGCTGCCTAGAGCGTCTGGGTCTCCTGCTTTACTCTTCTAGTTCCTATGCGGTGGCTGGTTTATGCCTCAGTTTCCCTGCCCTCGGGCTGAGCCCCTTCCCCTCCTCCTGCCCTCAGGTAAGTGGAGGGTGAGGGTTCCTCTGGCAGGACGGTGAAAGGCTGCAAACTGTCCTTGTCCCAGGGAATGGGGACCCGGACTTCTGCACCCGACTTTGCTGCAGGAAGCCAAAACCTCTGGCGCCGCATAGCAGCCAGGCAAGGCACTGCTCCGGCAGCCAGCTGGTGCCCTCTTGCTCTGCCTGTGCCATCAGGCAGCCAATTAGCAAGAAATTAATATTGTGATTAGCAAATATTATGATTTTCTATCTGAATCTGTAATAGGCTGATTATTCACTTGTGAGCAGCAGCCGCTGCTGGTGGATGCTGCTGCCTTTCGCCCGCCGTGCCGGTACAGGGCAGCACCCCGGGCCAGGGGCCTCATCCTGCCCAGGATGTGGGAAGCCACCTCGGAGCTCGCTGGGCTCTGGGAAGCACCGAGGGGAGCAGGACGCAGCCATGTGCTGCCTCCCTGGCGAAGGGCAGCGATGGGAGGGAAGCAGGCAGCCCCTTGCCTGCGTAGCAACCCTTGCAGGCAGGAGCAGGCAGGCAGGGCTTGCTGCAGGAGCATGCAGGGCTGCGGCTTGTCAGCAGATGGCAATCCCCTCCTGCAGCACTGCAAAACCAGCCTGGTGGCACTTCGGGGACTGAAGGGGCTGCAGGAGACCACCCTCTCCTGGCAGCCCATTGCTGCCGGTGACTCTTGCGGTGGCTGAGCATCCCGCAGCGCTTCACTGGGGAGAAACGGGCTCAGCACGTTATTTTGTTATTTTCTGCCTTACCTGCTTTCTGCTGCAGCTCTGTGTGAGGCTCATTTTTTTCCTGCTGCTTTAGGAGCATCTGTCTTGCTCCTCTCCAGAGCAGGTCACAGGCAGGGCTTGCTGGGTTTTCCATATCAATTAAAATGCTTTATCATTTTTACACTCACAAATGTCCAGGCTGATGCGGGACACGCGGGTGGATCTCAAAATCGCTTCTCCTTTGCACAGTCTGTTGGGGAGAAGTATACATTTTGGGTCTTATGGAAAGCATCAGGCATTCAAGCATTTATTTTGCAAGAAGGCAATGGCAAACTTTCCTCACTTACAGTTCCCATCATACTGATGAAGTATGACAATAGATAATTTCCACTGTGTTGTTAAAAGAGAGGTTTTCCTTTTTCCTGCCTGTTTTTGATTGGGGAAAGCAAGGCACTTGCAGTGATTTCTCAAAGTGAAGGAAAAGGAGGCAGCACCGTGGGCAGGGGAAGCAGGAGCAGAAAGTGATGTTTCAGGTACTGAAAATAGTGTGTCCCCTGTACCTTTCCTATCTGGGACTGCTCAGTCCACTTCTCTGCGTCCACACGCGAAAAATACTCCTTAAAACTGGCTAAAACATGAACATTCATGACCGTTTCATGCACTGGGGCTTCAGGTGCGCAGGGGCCAGGTCTAAGCTGCCTTCACAAGCCAGGTTTCTCTCTTGGGCCGTTCTGTGCATGTGAAATAATCCTTATTTTTGCCTGTTTCTCGGTGGAAGAGGGTGCGGGATGGCTTTGGCAAGCTCCTCGGCGGAGAGCTGAGCGCTAGATGGCGAAAACGAGCCGTGGAAAAAGCCCCGTGGTCCTCACCCTGCCATCCTCCCTGCTCTCGCCCCTATCAGCTCTGCCGAAGACTTGGGGGAAAAAAAACCAGAGATAAGTTGGGGGAACGCGGTTTCTCTGAGCGTGGCTGCGAGACGTGGAGCTGCAACTCTTCCCTGACCTTGAGCGTCCTCAGTCCGGGATGTGATGCTGGTGTGCGAGTGGTTCAGCTTGGTCCTCCTGCTCTTCTCCTCCCTGCTTTGCTCCATGATCCCCCCCGAAGGGCTGGCTCACAGCAAAGCCCCGCTGTCCCCGCTTGCACAGGTTGCAGTAGATGGGTGCGGGGCTCTGAGACCGGACAGAACTCATTGCTGCGGTGGGAACAGGGAGCAGAAACGGGCTGGTTGGAGGAGGTGTGGGGGGATATTCTCCAGCGTTCAGACTCTGTGAGATGTAAGGCTAGGGGGGAATAGGAGGAGATGGTCCTGCAGTGGGCTGGGCACGGGCTCATCCTGGGCTCCTGTATCCCTCTGCGTGGAAAATCACTGCACCTCTGACGAGCACCACCTCATCCTGGGGTCTCTCCACCGTGTCCTCAGGCTGGTCCCCCGGGGATTTCCCCTACGGGTGTGAATCGTGTCTCTCTGCCCCTGTGCAGGCACACGGAGCATCCTTGTCGTAACAACGAGGCAGCATCATCTCCTCTCCCCTCCAGCGCTTGTGTCGCAGGATTTTTGGGCTCCTGAGCTCAGACAGACCCTTCGCTGCCTCCGGGGGCTCCCGCCTCCATTTTGGGGAGCAGCTGGCTGCCTGTGCTGGGCAGAGCCCTGCCCGGCTCCCGCCCGCCGCGGGCAGAGCGGGTTCCCGCTGGTCAGCCATTTGTTTGCTTTCCTGCCATCAGGCTACGCCGAGCTGAAATTACTTCTCATCCGAGCAGCTTCGCCGCACGTGTGTTTACGACCTGTGCCTAAGGCGTGTTCCTTCCCGTCGAGAGTTGGCTGGGGCTCTTGCAGCTGCTTTTCCTCCCGATGCCAAGTCTGGAAGGAGTTTGTTGCATGCTAAACCGCAGCAATCCATCCCAGCAGGGAGCCGAGGCAGAAGCGCTGGCTCAGGGAGGGCCGTCTGGCCGTCTGTTTGTCTGTCCGCACACGTAGCCATCCTTCTGCACGGGCTCTTCCTAACGCCGATAGCCCTGATGCTCCCACCTACCCGGGGGCTGTGGGGAAAAAGGGGTGCAGAGGCACCCGTGGCTTTTCAGAGCCGAGCTTGAGAGAGCCGACGTTGTTTCTAGAGCAAGAAGTGAGGTTGCTGCGCAGCAGCGTGGATTTTAGGGAGGAAGAAATGCCAGTGGGTGCAGTGAGGGGTCCTGGGGTACATGGGAGAGGTTCTGTGGTGCTGCAGAGCAAATTAATGCTCTCTTTCAAGCACTCGCTTATCCAGGGACTTCATTTTCTGCTGTGGATTTGCCACAATCTGGATTTTAGCATTGAGGATTTCAACTTCCTGCCTTTTCTTAATTAAAATTGCCTGGTGGTTTTAGGGAAAACCTTGAAAGTAAGGATCTAAACTACCCCAGAGGCTCGGCAGTTTGTAAATGCATTTAACCCCTCTCCTGGACCACATCAGGGCAGGTGACTGCGGGGCTGGTGATGCTGCAGGAGTGACACCGAGCAGCCAAGCGAACAAAAGGCAACACGATGGGGACGTGGGGACTCTTATCCAGGCTGAGTTAGAGACACCAGCTCTGTAATCACTGGCAAAAAGGAGATTAAGAAGGGGCTTCATTGAGGGCTTACACATTTCTGAAGGGAATTGAGCGGATTGATGCCACGAGGCTCTTTGAGCTAGTGTCAGATTAGAGGAACAAGTGGGCATCAATTTAAGCCAAGACGCAGCAAAGCAGGACACTAAAGGAATTTAGGTGAATATACATATATTAAAAATATTTTCCTATGTGCTGTGATTAGTTAATCTAAGTCATTGACTACCCAAGGCAGCAATTGGAGTAATCAGTGCAAATGACTTTAAAATGAAGCCAAGCTGGTAATTAGGGATAACAAATGTCATGTCAGGGAAGCAGTGACTTGGCTCAACGGTGCTGGAGCTTTGCAAAGGTTGTCCGGATCCTGTGTCCACCCGGTGAGCAGGGAGGAAGCATAAAAGATAACGGCAAGTTGTTTTGTGGCTGCGGGGAGCTGACGATGCAAAGGATGTTGGGTCACGTTACCTGGCTCTGCATGGCTGCTGCTTTGGGGTTAATGCTCTCTGACTACCCTTTTTGGGTTGGTTTATGGGTGCCAGGGGACCTCTGCTTGGAGCGAAAGCAGAAGGCTGTGCACACAGCCAAAGAGCCGCTGAGCAAGTTGACCAAAACACCCAGATGACTTTTTGCTCGTTATCAGTATGCTTCAGAGTTAACATCTACTGGTGTGAATGCGTGATAAGACATCTGACACGTCTGCAATGCTTAGCACCAAGTCTCTGCTGTCTGTACTATAATTCAGAGCAAGTGCAGACCTTTTCTGAAGGGAAGGACTATTTTTGCATGTTTGTGAAGTGCACAGCAGGGCCCTGATTTCAGCTGTTATCTCTGGGGCTCACTGGAACAATAACAATATCTGAAAGCATGGAGTTTTGTAATGACTGTTTTTACAAAGTCTCTTCTAGTTGCGTTTGAATTTTACTTTTTTTTTTTTTTTTAAGTTGCTCTGTGAATAAATTTAGTGCCGACAAAAATCATAGCCAGCCCCCTGGAAAGTGTCACCTTCACAGTGACGCCGACCGTGGCACTGACAAAATCGCCTGTCGGGGTGACGCGCTGGCAGATGGCAACCTCCACTGGGACAGAGCAAATGAGCAACTAGAAATCCTGCAAAGAAATGGCCAAAATAACCCCCAATCTAGTCAGTGATGAGCGTGAGGGCTGTGTCTGCTGGGAGGGGTGGGTGAGGGACCGCTGCCGTGGGAGGGTCAGGGTGTACCACGCTGCCTCGCACCCTCCCAGCCAGCTGAATCTCTGCTAAGCCCAACCACTTTCCCAGCAAAGACAAAGCTAGAAATAGCCTGGGAGTGGTTTTTTTTATTCCTCTTCTTCCCCTCCTTTTTCTCCCCCTGCTCTTTCCTGCCCATGACTCCAGCAGACATCTGTCTAATGAATTTGAAGGCATTTATACTGGCCAAAGTGAAATGTATGAGGCTGATCGCCTTCATCTTATTACCGCTAATGGGAGCCCGCGTAGATAAATCCTCATGGATCCTGATGGAAACTTACCTTTAAATATCTGGCATTCAGTGTGAAATATGGTAATGCTGAGTCCAGGAGAAGGGGGAGACACGGGCGTTGCCTGCTGCAAACCGCAGGACTTAATTTGCTCCTGGGAGGATTTTAAGAGCGGTCCAGAGGAGACGGCAGCTCTGAGCTTGGTTTTTGGGAGATGAGGGTTCAGTGGATGCCTTGGGGGGCGATCAGGGCTTGAGCACCCCTTGGTTTGACCCCACAAGGGGCAGCTGAAGCTGTCATCTCACCTTCTCCAGTCTCTTACTGCTCCTCAACGCTGGGCATGGATGGCCATGCCCTCCGTGGACAGCGAAGGGGAAAGGAGGTGCTGTTTCCCAGGGCTGTCAGAGCTACAATTCTTTTAGTATTTAATTTTTTCCCCAACAAGCCCTGAACTGGCTAATTAAATAGCGAGTGGCTCTTAAGCACATGCTTAAGACTAAGGTTTAATAAGGCGGTAATAGGTACTGTGTATTTTTCACATGTGTACCCAGCCTTAGGTGGTCAACCTCAGCCCAGGTGCTCTTTAAATAATCAATAGTTATTTATTAAACGTAGATCGGCTATCCAGCTTAAGTTTAAATTAAAGGCCTAGCTGAGAGATGAGCTTGGACTTAAAGTATTAAACAGTTAATGGTCTAGCACAGCATGTGCTGACATCCTAAAACTGTTTATCTTAACCTGGCCCCGTCCCTGCACATCTTCCCACACCATGCCCAGAGGTGTTGTCACAGGGCTGAGGGGGCTGGGGACGCCCATCCCTGTGGCCTCCTGGCTCCCCCAGGGTGGCTCAGTGCCTCTGTCTCTGGAGCACCGAGCAGCTGCCAGGGGAATAGCAGAGAGAAGCAAAACATTGCCATTTAATTTGAGCGAGCTCCCTGTTTGCTCTGTAAATAGCATCAAAGGTTAATGTTTTGAAAAGTTTTAGGCTGGCTTCTTTCCCTCTGCTGGCAATTTGGGTGTGTAGAAGCCCAAACTGGAGCTCTCCTGGTGCTGCACTGGAGCCCTCCGGCTCCCCTCGGCGCGGGGCTCACGGGCACCGTATTACAAGAGCCCTCTTTGCTCTGCGGGTTTGATGGGCAGTGGGGCAAAATACCCCAATTAGGGCAGAAATTGCATCTGTGGGGTGGATGACGAATGCTCAGGGCACACAACATTGGTGTAAAGTTAATGCAACTCTCAGCATCACCTTCCCATACCTTGTCTTTGCTTTCTAGCTTAGAGATGTTCCCCTTTTTTTTTTTTTTTTTTAATTGTATTTTTCTCTGAAGGGGAATGGGATGGCTCTGTTCTGCTTGCACTTGAGCCAGATGCTTTCTGGCATCTGGGGGCTTGCAAACCTCCCCCCGCAGAGCAGCTCTCCACTGGGTTTTGTCTTCACTGCTTACACAGCCGGCAGCCCCAGGCTGCGAGCTGGTTCCCAGCAAGTTGTCTGCGTGGAGAAGCAGCTCGCTGAGTGTCAATAACTTGGCTGCAATTGGTTCAGCATTCCTCTAGAATAAAAAAAAAGAAAAAAAGAAAGGCCTTAACTGCTGCTGTTTATTCCTCTTATTTTCAGTTCATTTTATGCAGCTTCAAACACAGCCGACGCGCACCTGGATCCATTAATGGAAAATAAAGGTCAGGGCTGGAGGCACCGAGCGCTGCTGTCCCCGGTTCCTGTGTGCGCCGTGAGTGTGGGGGCCGCAATCTTTTCAATTTTCTTTCTGATCTGGTGGAAGCAATCGGGGCTGAATTGGTCCCAAGTAGCAGCAGCGGCAGCAGCAGCAGCAGCTGGCTCTCACCACCAGCCCAGCCCGGGGATGGGGACAGAACAGGGCAGGATGTGGCTCCTCGTCACCCCTTGGTCCAGGCTGGATGTTTTGCAGCGTTGTCTCCTGGGATGAATTGTGTGGCTAAATTTAAGAGCCAGTTGCAGCTCGTGGCTCTGTTTCAGGCATTTGAGATGATGCAGGCCAAGGTGCTGCCCCAAAACCTCCCTTGTCCCAAAATAAGGGTATTAACTTTCTCCTTAAGGAAGATTTAACTGATGTTAAGGACTAAAACAAGCTAAAGGTGGTTTCAAGGGGGGGCCCTCCACCTCCCCAAAGCATACCGGGAGCTTTGATGGGCTGAACCGTCGCTGGTGAGCACCATGAGTTGCTGTACGACACGGGACGGGGGTTCCTGGACTCCATCCCCTCTGTCTCGATGGGAAACATGAACGAGAAACAGGCATGTGGGTGACACATAGAGCTCGATGCCCTGGGGTTTTCCGTGGAGCCGAGACGATGAAGCGCTCTCATTCTCCAGGAGATATCCCCTAGAGCTGAGTTATTGTGCAAGGACAGACTCCTGTCCCTTCACGCTTTGCTGGCGCTTTGGCATGCAGATCCCAGTCTCTTCACACAAAATGAGGGAACCCCATTTTGCCCAGCCTGCACTTTTACTTCTATCGCCTTATTCTTCCCCTTGCCACCCCTGAAATTTGCTGCTGGGCTCTTTGCAGGGCAGCTGCC